>NW_006800398.1:307986-348068 GCF_000485575.1 Poecilia formosa | reverse complement strand
TAGCTTAACGTGCTCAACTTGCATTTGTTTTGGTCGTATTTACCCAGAATGCCCTGCACCATAGTCCACTTCCTGCATTTGGTGCGGTCTCTGGTTCGCTTGGTGTTCACACTGAAACCGGACCAGAGTTCACTTTAATTGAAAAGGGACCGAGGAGCAAAATTCACTTTTTTGGTGCGAATACACATTAACCCCTGACCCAACCGAACCGGACTTCCCAGACAAATGGGCCGAGTTGGATTAAAGCGGACCGAACAGGGCTGGTGTGAATGCAGCCTAACAGAACTTTTATGCTGAACTCCTGTTGGATTTTGATGAGGCAGTAAAAAGAGTTACAAAAACCATTTCAACCTTATGAGAGCTGAGGTGATGTGAAACATTTTCACTGTTAGTTTGGTCTGGAGCCAAGATGAAACACGACTAAACTCACCGAACGCATAAAGGAACCACAGCAACACATCGTCTCCATGCGGAGATAAAACGGACAGAGCTGCAAGAACTTTTACATTTAGAGTAAATAATTCATTTCCCATCTTCAAACAAGGCTTCCTTGATCAGCTGCGGTTGTTGGTGCAAACAGCTCCAGGAGGAAATATCTGAAGATGTGAGCCGTGCAGAAAATGTGACGCCTGTTCAAAGCAAACGTCGCTGAACAGGCATTAAAAAAACCCGTTTGATTGGCTGCAAGAGGCGAACAGGAAAGCTGTTTGAATGCTAAAATCTACCAACACCCTCCTCTCCTGAGGGCTCGCTGAAGGCAACAAGATTGAAAACACACACAAACACCTACACACACACGCTCACACACACACACGTGTTGTCTCCGTGTCAAATCCACACTTGGCTTTTTTGTGTTATTTTCCCGCCTCTATCTCCTCAGTGCAGCCGGCGCTCCGGTAAGCCCGGTTTGACCTTGAAAGAGGAAACGGGAAGTGCAGCTAATCAATGCGCACACAGCTCAGGGTGTGTGTGAGGAGAATACACACCGTTACTAGCGCCTTCATGATGCTAACGTGTTGTGTTAGCATTCACACCGGATCCTCTTACTGACCAGAACAACCTCATCGCTGTTTAACAACAGAGAGGAGAACCACCAAACGAGAAGCTCAGTCAGACAAGGAAGGAGGAGAGAAGTGGAGAACCTGAGAGCAGGCAGTATTAACGAGTGATACGGCTCTCTGCACAGGGCGGCATTCTGCCAGGGAGCGTCAGGAGAACAGACTCCCAGTTCCAGAAACCACACCACAAAAAAGCTTCATGAAAGCACATGCAGAGTCAGTGAGACTCCACCGGACCAGCACAGAGTAAAGAGTTCCCGGTTCCTTAACCTACAAATTCCAGATTTTTGGAAAAAGACATTAACTCTGTTTGAGTTCAGGATGTTTCTGTCTTCCTGACACCAGGCGTCCAGCCTGAGTCATCCTAATCCCACCGCCGCCACTGCATCTGCAGCGCTGCACTGGTCCCACCTGTCCCACTGCAGCCATACCTGCAGCCAGAAGAAGTCGGTCTGGGTGAACAGGTAAACAGGTGAGAGTCTGCAGGTGGGCTGA
The DNA here is from genome assembly GCF_000485575.1 of Poecilia formosa. Lineage (NCBI taxonomy): Eukaryota > Metazoa > Chordata > Actinopteri > Cyprinodontiformes > Poeciliidae > Poecilia > Poecilia formosa. Next base: position 346,515 of record NW_006800398.1, on the reverse strand, counting down.
AGGTAAAGCATCCTCCCCCCTGCAGGGATTACGGCAGGTTAGTGGAGACACAAGCAAAGACGTATCTCGGCACAGCTGGATGCTAATTAATGCTCTCATCAGCCAGCGCTCCCACAGATCACCGACTTATGCAGAACATGACTTTAATTATCGTATCAGCAGGCAGGGGTCTGTCAGCCATGACAAACTCAGCCCTGGAAAGGAGACCTTTACCGACAGACACTCAATTACATGTTTGCAATCATCTTCATTTAACATCTAGGTTAAACTTTCTTCCTGTTCCACTGATTTCTCCTGCTCTGGTAAATTCAGACTTACTGTAAACAAAATAATAATAATGATCACTTAGATTTTTTCCGCACTCTTTGTAATTTTTTTTCTACTTTGGTCAACTTTTTCTGACATATGAATTCCTAAAATGTCAAGAGCTGCTGCAAAGTTTCCATCATAAAACTCCAGTGTTTTCCCTGTAAATGTTTAATGTTCAGGCAGAAAGAGGAAAAAGCTTCTCTGCTGCAGTGTTTGGTTTAGTTTGGTTTAGTTTTCAGACGGTCCCACTCAGTCCCAAAGCAGACATAGTCAAACTTTTTCTTTCCATTAAGCCGTGATGAAGAGATAATTACAGGTTTTTACTGTTAAATTTCTCCATTAAGGGACTGAAACCTGAGCTCAGATAAACCTGACTTCCAGTAAGTGTCAGAGATTTGACTGTTGCATGAGCAGTGCAGCACGCAGTTGGCTGCAGCACTTTTGCTGCAGCCTCAGACTGAGGCCGGTGCAGCGCTGCAGCGCTCCCGGCTGCACTGAGCATGCTCAGTGAGTCTTACTGTGGGCGGCATCGTGAGGAACCCAGCAGAACTCTGTCAGGTATTCCTGGAGTTCCCCTGATGCCTCTGAGCTGCGTCAACACAGGAGCTGAAAATAAGTCCTGGCTGCAAACTGACATGTTTTTTTTTTACCAGTTCTGCTGCGAATATAAAGATTACGAATGAATTTATCATATGACTAAGCTAAACTCGCCTGATCTGATGTAAAACTTTATTTGCTTTAAATTCTGCAACAAGGTAAAACTACAAACATGAACGTTCTGTTAATGTTGGCGTCCACATTTACTGGCACCTTAAAATCCCACATAAAGAAGGAACCACTGGCTCTCCTAACACTTTCTCTAAAATAAACATAATCAAAGCATTTTAGACTTTAAAGCTGAAAGCTGATCACAGCGTCTGCGACTTTCTATAAGTAAATCTGCAACACAGAAGCCATGGTGCCATCACAAGAACCTAACATTACATAGATGTTCTCAACATTTTAGTCTTTTTTTTTTTAAACCAACTGAAAAATGCAATATGGCCACAATTTGAATTTTGGTTTTGGTCATCAAAGAACATTTATTTTTGCACTAATTTTGTCAATATTTATCCCAGATGAAGACTTTTGTTGTCAAATCATACAGAATTTCTCAAGATGGTCATCAATATCTGCCATGGAACATAAATGTTTGCACTAAAATTACCAACCAGATGAATGTGTCTGGTGTCTGATCATAACCTTCATACTTTGAACCACAGAAATCATTATGTATGTTCTTCATCTTGCATTTCCATTTTCTGGTGGACATTTTTCAAAATGGCTGCCATAGATAAGGAGAAAATAGGTTTGGGCTAAAATCGATGGTAGCAACTGCCAGTGTTGAGCACAGAAAACCAGAACGTTAGTTCACTAATTCACTGAACAAGAATCTTTGCGCTAAATTAGCAGAAGCTAACGCCAAACCGCCAAACATATAAAAACATTACAGAGGTTATTGCTAAATTACCAAACAGATATAAAAAACCTAGCAGAAGCTAACGCTAACATTAAGACGTCTGTCAGTTTGTCTCACTGGTGTGAAACTCGCAAACAGCAAAGTCCTGTTTTTGATTTTGCCACATATTTTTACTTTAACGTTTTATAAATATTATGACCAAAGTTGAAAATGTACGAAGTGACAAAGTTCATCCACGTCATTAAAATGGGAAACGTTTTATTACAATAATTGGTTTAAAAGGCTCAAAAATCCCCAAATTCAGTTGGTAAAGGGAAACATGAAAACATGACCTGATGGGTGAGGATACATATGTTTATGTCTTTACACACATTTGAAATATTTTTACTGTAATAATTTGCACTAATAGTCCAAAGGAAACATCCAGGTCTGACTGAAATGTCCTGAACTTTGATGATCTGCGGTCCAGTGAATCCAAACGGTACAATCCTTCCTTATTCTTTGTTTTCTGCTGAATTGCACATTCAACATGTTGCAGCTCAGGTAGAAAGTTTGGTCTCTGTTTTATAAAACAAACAGCTGATCCTCCTACCAGGGTCTGTAAGCCTTTAAGACCCTCTCTATATGAGTTACTGCAGCATCCCAGCATTGATTTTGGTATTCTCAGCTTCGTGGGTCATGTTCTGAGCTGCTTTTGTCTCCGTTTATACTGATGTCTGATCCATCAGGGCTCCAGATTAAATTTAGACCCATTTTGCGACCGCTCCTGGAGAGAGCGCGGTTAATCTCATGAGAGAGAGAGAGAACATTCGGGTCCATGCAGACTGATTTGTTGCAGATTCCTCTCGACAATAAGAGGAGGAATCAGCTGGTGTTATCAAGCTGCAAAAGGCAAAAACCAATTCCACAGCAGACATAACTCCAGCTGAGATATTAGAGGCAGAATGAATGCTGCTGTTATCAGCGTGTCCTGCCGGGGAAGGGGAAGCTGAGGCTTGCATTGGACCAGCTAACAGCTTCTCCAAGAATGCTATCCACTAATTGATCTGCAGAAGATGCCAAACTTACAAAAAATGCAAGCTGAGTCTGAGTCAAAGGTGTTAAAAAAGAGCAAAGTTTCTAAAGATGAACAATCAGTGTGGCTGATTGAATCACAGCCGCGCTGGCTGGCACCTCTAGCAGATTTCTCTAGTGAGATTTTCACCTTTAAAAGTGAAAATTTAGAAGCAGAGAATCCAAACCCAGCTGAGAACCAGCCTCCAGTCCTCTGCTGAGCAATCATGACAATCTTTATTCCATTTCAGAACGTCAGGAAGCTCCGTGTTGGTTTCAGTGCTGCTCCGTCAAAACAATCCCACAGCACTGCTTGATGGATGCAAAGAAGAGTTCATTTTATACAAATTCAGAAAATTCCAGCTCTAACAACTAACAGGAGACGCAAACTAGCTTTTAGCATCTAATATTTTTAGGAGAACAATTTATAAAACAGTTTTCAGAACCTTTTCCAATCACTACTGTGGTCCAGTCAAAGTCCAGTGACTTCCAGAAATATTCACACCTCTTAAACTTTTCCACCTTTTGTCAAGTTACAACAACACACCTCAAAGTGTTTGTGGGTATTTTAAGACAGTCCAACACAACGTGGCGCTTAATTTACCGCCAAAGAGATTTCTGTCTACATTTCAGTGGTGGGCTCAGTTAAACTTTAAATCAAGTAATTTTCAGTTTCTGTAATTAATTAATCGGAATTATTTGCATTTTAACTAAAACCCATATATTTCCAAAATGAGAAACAGTTTGCTGCTAATTTATTAAATAAGTAAACATGAATGCAACAACAAAGTTATTTAAAGTTTTTAATCTTATTTAGATGATTAAACCATCAGATTGGAGCAAAGTGTTTTTCTTTCCAGAGTTTCAGGAAGTCCTGATCATTCCTGGAGCTTCTGTACAAATATGGACGCTGATGTTAGCGTTAGCTGCTACCTGTTTAGCCCTGAGATGCTATTTTGGGCTAGCATAGCTTCCGTGCTAGGCTAACTCCTTCTAGCACAACTTTGCACACAACAATACTCTTTTCCAGCATCCAATCAGATCATTTTACGGATTTTAACAGTTAAAATCTGTTTAATTAACTAATCAAAATATGCAGCAAACATGTGCAAAATGAAACCTTTTTACTGCAAAATACTGTGGGAAGAAAAACAGGGTGGTGGCAGCATGATGCTGTGGGGAAGCTGAAGGGAACCTAAGACCTGAGCAGGTTCAGCTTCCAGCAGGATAACGATCCTAAGCATTCATCCAGAATGACCGCAGAGCGGTTCAGATCAAGGCTTACTGTGTCAGAACGGCCTAGTCAAAGTTCAGACTTTAGTTCAGTTGAGAATCTGTGGTGAAATGAAAGTTCACAGACATTCTGCGTTCCAGGAGGCTGGCAGAAACATACTAATGAATACATCGGTTCTACAAAGAAAAGGGCTGAATTTAAACATTTCAGAGATTTCCCTTAATTACTCACACCTCCGGTGATTTATCAGCTTAAAAACTAAATAAAAAGGAGAAGGAACGCCTCTGTAAAAGACTGGAGCAGAAAAACTGAAAAAACGGGCGGTTCTGAGTGAAGACAAACCCACTCAGCTTCTGTAAAGCAGCAAATGTTTGTCTGCGTGAGTAAACAGATTTTATCATAAAGCAACAAACTGCAGCTCCGGGTCTGACGCTCCACCATCAGTCCTTCAGCTGCAGCTTGATGCAAATCAAGATCCATTCATTTGCCAATGTGGATCTGTCTCTAGTACAATTTGAGCCGATCCTATTTCCAGTGAATACAGTCAATAAAAGGTTTTTAAATTAGATTTAAGCTAATAATGTTGCGAAGTGAGCAGCTGAGCAGAAACATAGTGCTGGCCGGTAGGGGGAGCTACTCCTCTGACACCGGGTGGTGGACAGTTCCCGGTGCTGAAAGCTCAGCAGCCGGAAAAACTGCAGACAAACAAACTGCCACATGTGATTAGGAAAAACAGACCGCAGATTCCCGCTCTGCTCCACGGCCAAATTCAGGAAAATCACAAATGGAAACCAAAGTTTCTGAACCTGAAGCAGCAGCGAATGAAGGGGATGTGACAGGTGAGGCGCTGAGGACTCACCTGGTTGGTGAAGAAGCGCGCGCTCTCCGAGATGAACAGCTGGACCAGGATGTGCAGCCCGGAGGTGAAGAGGCCGGCCAGGATGGCCCAGGTGAGCGGCAGCGGCAGCATGCTGTAGGTGGCGAACAGCGTGAACAGGACGTAGCCCACGCCGTCCCCCAGCAGCCCGTAGCCCAGGCCGGCCGCCAGGATCTGCGTGGCCATGGCCACCCAGGTGACCACGCCGCTGTACTGCAGGTAGCTGTGCGAGGTGGTGTCCTTCCGCACCACCACTAAGGCACAAATGACCACCTCTATGCCGGTGAAGAAGCCCAGCAGCGTGCCCTTGATGGGGTCCATGGGGGTGGAGGCCAGGGTGAGGTGCAGCACCAGCAGGGTGAGCTTGGTCACCACGTCCAGGATGTTCATCACCACCACGGACTTCCGCCGCTGGCCCAGGAAGTAGCGCTGGTAGAGCCGCTCCAGATCGCGCGACTTGAAGGCGTTCCGCAGCGTGGGGAAAATCACGCCCCGGTACGTGTAGCCCCAGTTCAGGAAGAAGTCCGAGTTACTGGGCGCGCAGTCGATCTGCAGGAAGCCCAGGTCGCTGCTCGCCCGCTCGGGGAACACTTTGGTCCCGCCGTTATTGTGCCGGTCCCCCACCGAGGTCCGGCCCGCGGACTGCTTCCGCGCGCCCTGGATCGGGTCAAAGGGGTCGTCTTTGGCCCCCCCGCCGCCGCCGCCCTGCTCGTGGATGAAGCGCTGCTCGGTGATGTGCCGCACCGCGTTCTGCCACAGCAGCCGCTTGGGCCGCGCGCTGCCGCCGCCGCCGCTGCCGCTGCTGTTGCCGCTGCTGCTCGGCGTCTTGTTGATAGTGTACAGCTCCTCACTCGCGCTGGAGCAGCGCACCTCCGACAGCTCCATCACCACCTCTCAGCTCCGATCGTCTGTCTCAGTGTCTCCTCTCCTCCTGCTCCTCCGGACTCTCAGTCGGATCAGCGGTTCTGGGGACACGACGTCTTCTCGTGCGCATCGAACCGAGGGCGCGTGCTTTTCTTTCGGGTTGGGGTGGGAACGGCGCGGGGCACAGCGCGGCTGGAGGTCATTGTCAAGACAGCGGATCCCTTACAGAACCTTCCGAACCGATCTCGCCTCTGCCGGACCAGCCATCATGATCCCCGCGTGGGAAAATCACCGCGTGGCGCGTCCGAGCAGCGACCGCAGCTCGAGCCACTGTGACCGGACCGCGGACACCATCAGGGGGTCGCGGCGCCACGCAGAGCCGGGACCGTGGAACAGAAAGGGACTCTGTTTGGAAGCGGGTCGGAGGATCCGGGTCCAACCGAACCGGAACCAGAACCAGAGCGGGATTAACACGCTGCAGGAATTCCTAGTTTTCCTTTAAAGATTCCCAAAAGAATCACCAGGCGTGGAGAAAAAAAGAAAAGCAGAACAAGAACTCCATAAAATCCGATTTATGAATCCAGAGGAAATTCAGAACCTCAAACTTGTTGCTGCGCGCGAGCCTCCACCGTCAGGATCCGGCGTGGATCAAAGCTCCATCCCGCGCGCTGGTAACACCTGTCTGACAGCGCGAGGCGAGCAGGCACGCTCCAACCAGTAAATAAATAACGCGTCCGATGCCTCCCCGTTCAGCGCGAGGCGAGGCTGATCTTCCTCCTCCTCCTCTTCCTCCGGTCCCCCCCTGTCAGACCTCCGCGGTTCCTCCTCCGCGGTGTTTCAGAGCCGCGGCGGCCGCGTGCAGAGGCGCAGAGAGCGGCGGCTGGTCAGCTCCGCTCCGCTCGGGTTTGACGTCACCCTCCGTGTGTCTGCGCTCCCTCTCTCCTCCCGCCTAACCCACGGTGTCATCCCACGCGCCTCAGCTCATCCTTTTGTCTGCTAACTCTCTCCTCTCCGCTCCGCTCATCGCGCCTCCTTCTTCCTCTCCGCCGCTTCGCGCCTCCTTCCGTAACTGGGTCACTTTTGGATCAGGCAGCCAGCCTACATTCTGGATCCGTTCCCACGGATTTCCTCGGGATTTTAGCTGAAATGCTGCAAACTTGACTCTACTTACGGCAACCTGGCATAACATTATGACCACTAAAGGGGATCTTCTGTTTTTCCTGATGCGATGTTACAGTTTGAACAGAACAGACAGATTTAGGGTCTGGACTTTGACTAAGCCATTCTAACACACATACATTTGGAATAATATGATGCGTCCCCGACTGTAGATCAATAATGGTACAAATGGAGCTGATGCAGATAAAAACTTTTTAAACGTCTTAAATGGAAATTGTTTGGTATATCACAAACCATTTTTACGTTTATTTATGCTGCACTTTAAGTTTTTTACTTTTAAAACGTCGGCCCAGGAGCAGGGCGGGCGGGCCATCGGGAGGTTCGGGAGGTTTCAGGCCGGACCAATCAGCAGTCAGAATCTTTTGTTGTTGTTTGTTTGCTTGTTTTATCCCTTAAAGTTCATCCCAAACATCCACCAACAAACCACCCTCTGTAGGCTCAGGTATTTCAGAGTAGCAGCTTTTATTCCGCCTTCATGTTTTCCAGTGAACCAGATGAGTTTGGCATGAAGGTCAAAATGTTTTGACTGATCAGAGGAAACTTCTTTCTCGTGTTTCTGCTGCCTCCGAACTCTTTGTTTTTTTTTTTATTTTTTTTAAGCAAAATGTTTCTTCTTCATTCCTCCAGATTTCTGGAGTCTGTGTTAAATGACCAAATGACACACAGGTTGGCTCTGTTTTGGCCTTTAGGTAACTGCTGGCAGTGGACTTAGTTTCTGGGTGTCTGAAGGATCAGACATCTGATCTCAAACTTCTTTAAATCTGAGCTCGATGTGCTGTTGAAGGCCTACTTCATGCTGCCAGCAGGGATCTCTTGATTTGGAATGAGGAAAAGCAGGTCTGGGTGTAGAGGGTGAAACTGAACCTAAAACGTGTTTAATAAAATTTAATTTATGATTTAATGAGAGGAATTTATCTTTTAAGTAGCTTTTTCCCTTAATAAACGAAATAATGATTTAAAAACTGCTTTTTGTATTTACTTGAGTTATTTTTAAAGTTTATTTGATCTGAAGTATTGAAGGTATCATGGTACATCTCCACCTTTAACTTTTCAGTTTCTGATCTTAGGGATCTGATTGCAATAATCTGAATTTTTCCTAGAAATCACTTGATAAATGGAGGGAAATTATGGAAAATGGAGTATTTCTTACTTCTTAACAAGCAGCATCTGTTTTCTGACTGCAACTTCTGTCCGTCTGCTGAATCCGGCCGTTTCTCAGCGCCATCCAACTCATTTCTCTCAGGCACTTCATGATCTTATTTTTTATTTTTATCCAAAAACAAAAAGGCGCCTGCAGCTTGAAATGTGCCACACATAATCAAACAAACAGAACTTAAGAACAGAAGTTACATAAACAAAAGATTAATATCTGTATAAAGTCAACAGACGGTCGGGTCCAGATTACAGTTCATACATCTGTTAGGATCTGTGTTTTCTGTGTAGTTTCTGTCTGTCTAGTCCTGTTTTCCCCTGAGTCTGTCTTGATTGATCCCAGCTGTGTGTCGTTCCTGTGATTACCCTCCCAGTGTATTTAGTCCCACCTGTTGTCAGTGTTCTTTGTCGGATCGTCGTCGTGTCTCACCCTCGTTTCACGTCTGTTCCTGTGCTGCCTGAGATTTTCTGTTGTTCCTCCTGGTTTTTTTTCATTAAAATTATATTTCATCATGACTACCTGGGATTCCCGGCGTCTCTCTCACCACTCTCAACCACACATCATGACATCAGTTTTTCTGAACATGTGTTCACTCAACCGGTTTTTGATCTTTGCTCTTTCTGATTTGACATTTAATTTTTTGCTGCTGGCTGAAATCATCCAAACTGTAAGTAAAGCTCAGAGTGATAAAGACAGAGTCTAATCGCGGCGCTCGCATGTTTATCACCACCGGTAAACTCTGAATTAATCACCCATAAAAACTCCCCCGAGATGATTTTACAATCATGACCAACAGATCTGTTTTCCCGCTCTGCCGCAGGGAAGCCGGTTAAAGACGATTCATTCATCAAGACGCCAAAATGGAGGTGGAACGTTCTCCAATGAGGCTCCATCATCCCCCTGCTCCACTTCTCCTCATGCGGGAGACTCGGAGCCAAGGCGGTCAGAGCTCGCCGGATTAGGCGGGGTAAAACGCCTCCCTCCTGAACCTCCAGTTCCTCCCCACGCACGGCTCCAGGCAGAAGGGAAAGCCGCCTCATTGCTATTCAGTCTATTTTTACCTCCGCTCCTCCGCCCTGTCTCTACTGTAGCTCTTCCTTCTGCTGATTCCCAGGAACAGAGTTACAGAAATCCAGAAAGAGTCGGATGCTTTTCAACATTTCCTCTCCCCCGTCCCTGACAGTGGGCGGTGTGACTGATGGGAGGGAAAACCCACGAGAACAGCATTAATGTACATTAATGTACATTAATTTTGTACATTAATGTACAAAATTAAAGGTGGAATAACAGAATACAGGGATAAATAGCCATTTACAGCACAGGTCTGTAATAAGACACGTGTTAATATGTAATAAATAAATAATATCCTGTAATAAAACAACTTTATGTATCAAGGTTACAGGTTTGAGCTGTTTTATATGGCGTGATATATATATTTGCACACTTATACTAACCATAAATTTAAATGTCATAAAATTTTAAAATGTAATTTATTTTGAAAAAGCAACACTGCCGGCTCCTTCCTGTCTGGCTGCCAGGCTGCTGTGCGCCAGAAAGGTAACCAAGGAAGGTTTGGACATTAGCATTAGCATTAGCATTAGCATTGGTGTGAAAATGACCCTAATGTTAATGAATATAGTATTTAAATGACATAGTTAATAAATGTAGTTTGTCCTTCATGTGTGAAATGTTTCATTTGAGCTTAATATCGGGTCATTTTTGTGTTTTCATTTGAGTTTATTAAAATACTTTCAAAGGAAGACATGAGGTAACGTCTACGATGCCGAATGTTTTTTATTGTGACGCAGTTCCCTCAAGATGAAGACAAAGAGGCTGGTTCTGGTTCTGTTCTGGTTCCGGTTCTTTTCTGGTTCCGGTTCTGTTGTGGGGACAACTGTGGAACCTCTAGAGATTATGAAAATCTTCACCTTCATATAATCAAGAAACTTATGGACAACCTTGATCATCATAAAACTGTCTAGAGAAAACAGAGCATCTTCAGTCAGAAGCTTCTTCAGTATCACGGTAGTACAGACTGCTACAGCAGGACTTTCCTGCCAACAGCCATCACCATCTACACTAACTGTTGGAAGAATCTGAATTAATGGGTCAGCCTAAACTCCTCTGAAGTATTCTCAGCTCCCTCATTCATTTTGCCACGGTCACATTAAAGGAGCATTCATTATTGGAAGTGCATCAGTCTGAGCGACACCTCCTTCTTGAAAATGTCACGGCTCCCTCAGAAATGAAGCCGTTTGCCATTCAGTGCGGACGGACCCGCTAATTCTGGCGTGTCAGGCTGCTGAAAACCCGGCGGGGTCACAGGTGACAGCTCATCAATTCCAGCCGGCCGTAATTTAGGGTTTCAGTGACGACATGACAGATGAGCGAAGCATGGCGGCGCAGCCTCAGACGCTGCTGTAACCAGGAGGGAGAGCAGAGGGACCAAGGCCGAACGGGGGCCCCGAACCGCTGGGGCCCTGAACCACTGGGGCCCTGAACCACTGGGACCCTGAACCACCGGGACCCTGAACTACTGGGGACCCACTGGGGCCCTGAACCACTGGGGCCCGAACCGCCGGGACCCTGAACCACCAGGACCCTGAACCACCGGGACCCTGAACCACTGGGGCCCCAAACCGCAGGGACCCTGAACCACCGGGGCCCCAAGCTGCAGGGACCCTGATCCACCGGGGCCCCAAACCGCAGGGACCCTGATCCACCGGGGCCCCAAACCGCAGGGACCCTGAACCACTCTGTTGCACATCTTTTCAAATGGAATATTATTTCTGACCACTTCTCAAAACTTTCTCTTATTTTACACAGAAATTTAACACCTTTAGGTTCGTACGTCTGAATTTTTCCACACTGTGACAATTAAAGAGATTTATATTCTAGAATAACTTACTGAAATGTTATTTGCCATGCTCATGTTTATGACTGGCTGATTGTCAAAGTGGAAAATGGAAAAGTTTCTGAGAATAAAAAGACCAAAAGAGCCACAGCAGCTGTGGGAGAACCTGCTGCTAAAAACACCGAGATAAAAACTCCTGGCCGACTAAAATCAGACGGTACGAAGAAACACTGAGGAAACACTGAGGAAACACTGAGCGTAGCAATTATTGAAAAGTTGATCTCCAGTCTGCTCTACAACCAGAACCAGAACCAAACATGGAGTAGCAGCATTCAGCTTCTATGCACCACAAATCTGGAACAAACTCCCAGAAAACTGAAAAACAGCTGAAACACTGAGTTCCTTTAAATCCAGACTAAAACCCTCCTGCTCAGAGCTGCGTTTGAAACATAGTAAATGAAACACTGACCAACATTTGGATGTGGAAAGACGGCATTTTATGTAATGTTTGCTGGTTGTGGTGTCTCTTTGTATTTTTGTAATGTAAAACACTTTGAACTGCCTTGATGCTGAAATGTGCTTTACAAATAAACCTGATGGACTGATTGAAGTTGACTTCTTTATATTTTAGTGATCTTGCTACTATGACATCCACTGTATTTATATTTCTTAAAAAGTGAAGCTCAGCAATCAGCAGGTCTGATGTCGGCTGGACCCCGCTCCAGTGAATGAAACCCCCTGCTGGTGAGCGCAGAGCGGTTCTGTGGGTCAGTCAGAACCGGAACCCTGCAGACTGGTTCTGTGCACCGTTCAGCCCAGTCTGAGGCCGTGAGCCTCGATGGGCCAATCAGCAGAGGAACAGACTGTACCGATGAAGTCATCTGGAGCAGCGCCGCCAAGCGTGAGTAACAGCACAAAGAACTGCTCTGGGATCAGCCGTGATTCATCCACGGAGGTCTTCAAGTGAAACGCAGCGCGCTCGTTATGAGGCAGAAATGACTCAGACGCTAATTAACTCATTACCTGACTGATGAAACATCTGCAGGTGAGAGCGTCCAATTAAAGACATTCAGGACTGGGACTGATATTTCTCGGACAAGTTGCTGTTTTAATGTCACGACTCAGAGAAAACCGATTGAACCAAACTTTTTATTTCCTTGGAGCTTCTTCGAATCTGAAGTGGAAAAAATCCTCCGTTTGTTAATGTAACATCAAATTGAAACATAAATTGTTTTAAGGTTTGTTAATATGCTTTACTGTTCTCTGACCACAGCAGATATTGTTACTAATGTCCACTAACTGCTAAAACCCACAAATATTACTAATTTTAATTCTTCAGATGTGTTTCAATATTTATTAATACGCACTGCGGAAACCATCTTAGCATTAGCACAGAAGCTAACGTCCCTGGTCTTCCTTATCTCCACTCTTGGGGTTCAGCCAATCAGCAAAAAGGAAAATAAATGGTGCTCCTGGATTGGCTGCTGTGCAAACAGCAGCTTCCCAAACTGCTTTCTGTTTCAAATATCATGTATGAAATAATCAATAATCAAGTAAATGGATGATTCGGAAACAGTTTGGAGTAAAGTTCCACAGAAATATCTGTGAAAACTGAACCGAATAGGTTTGATCCACTGTATTTATGAGTTCCTTTATAAACATCATTTCTTCAAATATTAATACATTTTCTGAGTTTCCACAGCTGTAAATGTCAGCGTCTCTTTATTTTCCATCTATCCAAGAATGTTTTATTACTTTTACTTCACGTATGTGGCGTTTGTTTGCCTTTTTTCTGTCTCTCCTCTTAAATATGAAACTACCGTCATAAGTTGCTTATGATGTTCAAAGCCATTAAATTGTTATGTTGCCTACTGATTCTGTGGGAAGAAACGATTTTTACACCAAGTGGGAAGAAAAAAACCTTCAATTCAGAAGTTTTTATGGTTCATCTTTCTCAGAAGACAACGTGTGGAAAGCTAATGTTTTTCATATATTATTTATGTAATTTATTGCTGTAGCATTTTGCCAAATGATGCTTCAGGCTGGAAGAAGAAGTGAGGAGTCAGACGATATGAATAAGTTATAAACAGGTGGTTGCAGCTCAGACGTGAGCCGACCAGCCGCTGTAACGTCCAGCTTCTGTCCACCGCATCGTTCCTGTCAACGAGGACGCTCAGATCGGCTCTGAATCTGCAGGGAATTTCCTCACCATTCACTGTGATTCATCTCCAGCTGAAGGCCTGGTGAGGCGGCGTTCAGCTCGCTGCTTCCTGAGGAGCATTTCTGTGTGATTATTAACCTTTATTTGCCTGCAGAGCGGTGGCTGAGCATTAAGTGAGCATTAAGTCCTGGCAGATGGCCAGCAGGTCAACACTTTGTTTAAACTGAAGGAGGATCAGAGCAGCTAAGGTGGAAACATTTGGTAAACACACACACACTCACAAGCTTGTTCAGATCTAAAAACTGAAACATTAAAGCAAATGGAGCTCAGGTGACTCATGCAGCTTCAGTCAGTTCAATGTTTTCAACGTTCATTTCTTTAATTTTGGTGCTAAAAAACAATACAACACATCCAAAAATGTGTTTACTCCTGATATCAGAGCCACACAGATGAGAATAAGAAACTATGGAGTCATTTATAGTTGACTCCATAATGTAAAACATTAACAGCAACATTTTTGTTTATTTAGTCTCATAAGAAAAAAATATGGATTGGCTGCTTTGCATTCATTTTTAAAAGTTATTTTGTCACCATGTTATTCTGACATTTATTAATGTCATAATTTTAAACTAAATATTTCATAGAAAGTGAAATATTAAGCTTGAAAATTATATATTTAATTAGGAAGATAAATATTTAGTTCCAAACTAAACATTTAGTTTGGAAAGTAAATCTTTAATTGGGAACTAAATATTTAGTTTACCAAATAAATATTTAATTTTGAGCTAAATATTCAGCTTATAAACTAAATATTTTGCTTCTTATAACTAAATATATAGTTTACCTGATAAATGTTCAGTTTATGACTTAAATATTTAGTTTGGAACTGTGCCATTTATAAATATGTGAATAATTTTGTTAAAATATGACAGAATTGAAGCACTGAACTAATCGAACATTAATAAAACTATTTATAGTCCTGCAGATTGGGCTCAGCAGGAATGACAGCATGTATTATCGCCAACAGAAAGTCTCTTTGCAGCAGTTAGAACTTTTCCTTCAGCAACTATTTTCAGACCATTTTTAAGCAAAGTGATGATTTTCTCTAGAGTTAACATTCTGTGACAGCTTCATGTTGCCTCCAGCGCAGAGCTTACTCAGCCCTGGCAGCAGGTTGGTTAAAATGCGATGAATTATTCTGCCCAAGTAGAAAATATAAACATCTGATCAACTTTTTAATTAAGTTTCTGGTTCTTTAAAGTAACTGTTCTGTTTTACATTCAGGACTTCATCTTCAGACGGAGAAATGGACCAGAAACATTCGCCGGAGGAGAAGATAAAGTTATTACTCACACAAGTCGGACGCAGTTTGAACAAACAAACATAAATAACAGAACAAATCATTATGCAGGAGGGAAATTGTAAGTAGTGAGGTGTGAAACGTAGGCAGACTCCTGAAAAATGAGGTGGCAAATGACCTTCACGGCAGGCGGCCGCGGTCTGAGCAGATAAAGAGAAAATGTTGCTGCAGATGACAGAAAAGGAAATATGGTGGCAGAGGGAGGAAAAAGGAAAAGTTTTACTGCAGCAGGGTTCACATGAGGAGACTCGTAAAGATGGTAGATGGGTTCTGATGCTTGATGTGAACATCGACCCAAAAGTTATGAGCTTCATTTCAAACTTTCCAAAGTCTTCAGGCAGACTAGAAAAACTAGAAGCATGCAGGTTATCATCCTCCTTCACTGAACAGTTCTCTAAATCTTCTGCTCCGATTCTGTAGGTCAGAAACTGATGTATGTTTCCTGCATGTGTGTGATTCAAACATAAAAATAAGTTTATGCTGTTTGGCTTTTGAGTAATTAATTTGTTTTAGAGGATAAAAATCTGAACTAGACTGATCATTTCTGACAGATGGAGGAATGGGGGAATGTAATGGTACACAGTGAAAAATTAAATGTTTGGGGTTATTCATAGAAAAGTCATATTTTCTTAAAGTTATTCCCTGTTTGGTACCTGATCCACCTCCAGATACATTCAACACTTCAGTTCACTGTTGCACCAATTCACAGCAAGGTCGACTCAGGTCGCTTATTGGATTCCTTCCTCCCTACGTTTTGCTTTTACGAAGCGGTAACAGAGAGACAACGACTCCGTTGCATTTCCACCCAAAAGAGCCATTTAACAGTCTGAGTTATTTAGTGAAGAATCACAGAAAATGTAAATAATACCTACTGCGTAACTCTGTCGCCTGTGGACAGAAAAACCAGGTAGTGCTAGCGGAGTAATTGAGGTAGAATATCAACTTTACTGTTTGAGCGCGTTTTTGCATGAACACGCCACAAACGTCTGACCAATCACAACACGCCTCTCAGAGCTCTGGACCGGAAGGAATGGCCTACCTTGGCTCAGCTGTAGCTAGCTTTGCCCCACGTATCTCCGGTGTTCCCGAAGTTTTCAATCTTCATTTCGCGGACCTTGCACACGGTGAAGCTCATATCCAGCTCGGTCTTCCCGGGAATTCGGTGATTAAAACCAAATGAGTCCAAATGTTTGCCTTCGACGAAGAAGGGCGGTTGAATCTGTCTTTCGTTTGTGTAGTTAGCGTCCTGTTTGTTCTGGTTCTCCCCGCGCATGCGTAAATTCCACTGCCGTCTCCATGGCGACAGTAGAAGTCGCGCTTAGAGTTAGAAAATAGAGACCGACAACCAGCGGATTAGTTTTATTTGTTTTTTAGTTATTAAAATAGATTTTGGGACATGTTAAATCTATTCTGAATTATAGCAGTAAATGTACGATGGCGTGTTAGGGTCATTGTAGATATTTAAGTACATTTCCACCAAAAAGCTCAGAAATTAAGCTAAGATATTTTCTAGAAAAATAAGGAAATTTCTGAGTTTGAAAGGTTACTAGAAAACACTCAGAAATTAAATTTTGAGGTTAATCTCAAGTATATCAAAAAATTACTTTGAAAAGTAATAAATTTCAACTTTTAGAAATTTCTGACTTTTTCTTGAGCATTTCTGATATTTTTAAACAAATTTGTGATTATTCAAAGAATTTCAACTGGGGTTTTTTTCTAGAAAAAAAGATTTTTTACTCTTCCCTTTTTTCGATTTACAGTGCCTCTCAATACAAATTCAATTCATAAATACTTTATTGACCCCAAGGGGACATTAAATAACTCATACACTGTTGTATAAATGAGAATTGGAAATCTTATATGAATCATTTTGTTGGCATAGAGAATTTCTTTTCTTTCCCCCGATAAGTTACAGAAATATTAAGCAAACTAAAAATGTGTAGTTAAGCCGCTCGGCTCACATCACTGCAGACTCGTCTATCTCTATCTCAGCTCTACTTCCACTCATGAATTCGTCCCCCTGAGGTTCTTAAACTTCAGGTCACTTCCATTCGGGAATGGGAATATAATCCCTTTTCCAATTTAGAGCCATGATCTCAGAGTTGAAGCTGCATGCTGAGCTCAGGGAGAAGAAAAAATCTATTTCCATGAGAACATGCCCCAAATTTCCATCATTACGACATGCTGCTGTGACTCAGCTGAGCAGGATGCTTGTTTGGGCAGCTGAAATATGTCCCCAGTTAATCCCTGTCTTGTATGTTGCATCACCAGATGAGAGCTGAAGTCTTGAGCCAAGCAGAAGAAGCAAACAGTGGACTGGTGTGTTGAGCGTGCTGCAGCTTTGTAAGCTTCTCTGCAGATGATTAAAGATGTTGGAGCGTTCTCTGCAGACGGATGCATGTTGGAGAGATCACGCTCCACGGCAACACAGCGATCTGAGTCTGCAGCAAACAGCCGAGTGTGCTGGCATTGTATCTGAGAGGCTGCCTGCCTGGCTGGGGAGATGACTCATCCATACGTTCTGTTTTTTATCCATGCCTCTCCTCCTGCCTCCTCGCTCCTCAGCGCGCTCCCTGGTAATCTGCTGCTCTCAGCTCCACGGCCCTCTGGCTGCTGATAGTTCATGTTTGGCTTTGAGCTGTCGTGTTAATCGTCTGTAACATCGCCGGGAATCACAGAAAACTGGAATTAAACCCACTGGTTCCCCACTTTGAAGTCAAGGACACTCGGGGTGTATTCACACCAGTCACGTTTAATCCGCTTTTATCCGACTCCTGTTCGTTTGTTTAGAAAGTCCGGTTTGTTTGGTGAGGTGTGAATGCCAATCTAACTCTGGTCCTCCAAACCTCTGTCTTTGTTCTGTTGAAGTGAACTCTGGTTCGGTTTGAATGCGTGTGTGAATGCCAAGCGGACCGGAGACCGCTCCAAAAGCAGGAAGTGGACTACAGCGCAGGGCATTCTGGGTAGATACGACCAAAACAAATGTGCTAGCCAAAGACAAAACAGAAATTATACAACAAAATTTGATGCCACTCCATTTTTTTTTTTACATTTGGTGAAGAAGAAAGTTGCGCTCAGTGTCTTCAGAGGTTTTTGTGTCATTTCCTTCAGTAGTTCCCGGTGTAGCGCCCCCACAGGCCAGGAGGGGAACAGGTTGGTTTGACTCAGAGCAGAGAGAAAGAGAACCACACTATGTCTCTTTCACACTCAAACCCATAACTATTTGACTTTGCTTTTTTAATAATTGTATTGTTTACTATATTTTTATGTGTTTATTGACAGAATTTGCAAGTTAAGTTCATTTTAACTGTTTTGTCATTGTATTATATTTTGTTCCATCTGTCCAGGGACTATGAATGAAAATTAGAAAACTGACTAATTCTGGTAATTTTACAGGAATGTTAGTTGTTGTTCCTGCCAAATAAATCAATACATTTCACATTTAAACCCTGTGCAACCAGGGAGGAGGTTTTTTTCTGTCACCTTTTGCTTTTTGGCTTCTTCTCCGTCTGATAAATAAAGACAATGTGGAAACGTTATTGTGTTCTTCTAAATTTATCAAATCTAGAATCTGGACCTGATATGTAAAACTGTAGATTTGCAAGAGGGAGTGTTTTCTTTTAATCAAAAGTTTTCTTCCTTTTCATCCTCAAATGTTCACTGTGGCAGCATTTGTTCTAATCTCTTGTCTCATTTGGATTTTGATGTTATTGTCATTAGTGCTTGATTTAACAAACCCTTTAAACATCCAATATAATTCTCCAACTGCACAAATGATTAAGTGGGAAAAACCAACAGCTCCTTAGCAGGAAGTGTGCTGAATAAGTTTGTGGTAAAAAGACTTGAAGGGTTGGACACACCAGGAGACATCCTCTTCCTTGTGAAACTGTCCCTGTGAGAAAGAGTTTGGCTTTAAGAGAGCAGAACCGACTCAGCGGAGTTTAACTTTGGAGGCCAAGATACTGAAAGTCCTCAGCTGTGTTTGCTGCAAAGCTGAAATATTTATTTCCTGTTTTACTCACTGGTGTGAAAAGCAAAAAGCTGCAAAGAGTCGACACTCTTGATCAACTCAGAGTGAGACTGTAAGACTCAGGGATGAAAAGATGATGGAGAGCATGCTGAGGAGAGAATGGATGGATGGATGGATGAATGGATGGATGGATGGATGGATGGATGGATGGATGGATGGATGGATGGAATCATTTTTAAGTTTTGTCATTTTCAGGTTATTTCCATTAGTTACTAAGTTATTTTTTCTGTTCTGTGCTCTGTTCACTTTTGTCTCTTTTCATTTCACTTTAGAAGTTTTAAAGGATATATTAATAGTTGTACATATCGGCCAAATACGTTGTAATTCTCCTATTAACCTAAAATGTTGTTTGTGATGCATAAAAACTCAGTTACTTTAAAAACGTACATCGATATCCCATTGTTCACCAACAGAGGTCGCCATTTTTTCACCTGCGCCGGCCGATGACGAGCCGAGCTACAGTCGACTGAAGCTAACAAACAAAACACAAAATGTCCAGGATGTTGAGGTTGACTTCAGAAAGTCTGGGTTCAGAAAAACTGCCTCAAAATTTTCATGTGCTGTTAAACTCTAGACATGAAACAAACTAACGTGATCAGCTTGTGATCTACTCGCTAACACCAGTAGCAGGAGCTAACGCCGTTAGCAGGAGTTAGCATCAGTTATCATCGGTAGCTAACTAAATCAAAACAAATTGTAAGGTAAGTCTGATGTTCTGGTTCCGTCATGTCATTAGTGTAATTTCGTAATTAAATTTTTAATCAACATCAATCAATCTGCTTCGTTCTGAGGAAAATTAATTTATTTCACATGATAAGGAAGGTTGACAGTTTCTCTCTGGTATTCTGCTAATTATGCTAAACTATAAAAAAACATTTTGTCATATTTATTTGTATCTAGTTTGTCTCGTGGCTTCAGATGTTTTTGTGACTTCTGCTCTTTTTCAGCGTGAGGAACGGATGAAATGAAAGCAGCCGGTGGAGGTATTGACCTGAGGAGCCTCTCTACTGCCGACAGTTACAGAGCTGAGCCTGAATGAATAACGACATATTGATCAGAACTGAAGGTAAAAACAAAGTGAGCTTAATGTAGATTTATGTGTTTCACTTCAGTTGTGTTAAACTCGGATCTCATCGCTCTGCAGCATATTTTCATTGGCTTTCTCTGTTTCTCCTTTTGGTTTTCTTCTCTGCCTTCATGAAAAGACAAAATAATGTTGGTAATTTTTCCTTGGTGAAAATAAAAAGTCTTAATCTTCTTCTACCTCCTGTGCTGGATGAGCTAAATTTATATCATTCTTTAACCTCAGTTAGGGGGCCGCACAAAATCAGTCCAAGGGCCACAAAAGGCCCCAGAACCACACTTTGGACTCCCCTGATTTAACATGACCTTAGTCTGAAAGGATCCATCTTTTGCAGATGGTATTTATGTTCAGACAAGACAACAATTAAACCATTTGGTCACAAATGACCAAACAGTATGTTTAGGATCTCCTGTAGCAGTTTGTATTCCAGCCAATCTGAAGAAACCTCTGACTGAAGACACTCAATGTCACATACAGATATTTTTCACCATAATTCATCAATAATGATCGACTATAATTGTATTGTGTAATAACTTACACAGGAATGAACCGTATGTAATTGAATCTACATGATTGGACTCGATATGAAGTGGTTCTGTTATGATTTGGGTCAATATAAATGAACTGAAACTGAATAATGCAACAGTTTTCTTCAGGTTAGATTGAAGGAAGGAGCGATGAATGGCTTCATTCAGAGAGGAAATATAATTTCCACTCAGCTGAATGAATTTCCACTTACTGTATTTATGCAGGGAAAGAAACAACAAAGTCTCACAACAAATTCCTAAAATATTGAGTTCTCCATCTGTGTGGAGCGTAAATCCACCAGCGTGTGTTTACAGCGACTGAACAATCAACACAGATCAGTCAGAGTGAGACTGACTCCATCTGTGTGTGTTTTTGAGGAGGGTTGGGCGGGGAGTGTGTTTGAAGGAGAACTCGGTTAATGAGCCGCGTTTTTTCCAGACTCTGCAGGACAGGAAGTCGTCACGTCTCACATGAACGCGGACAGAAACGGGCCGGTAATGAGGCTCACAGCCGTCCGCTGCAGAGCAGGTCTGACGGCGTTCAGCTCACTTCTGCATCTCCAGCAGCATCTCAGGCTCAAGTGGCAGCTGCAGCATTAGAGAAGCACTTGATGCTGCAGCAGCTGCTGCTAGGAGAACCACTCCAACACCTGCAGCGGATAGCAGGTGGAGGGTCGGTGTCGGCGCATCTCCACCGGTTTGATCCTGAAAATCAGCAGCAGAAATTCCTGCTTCCTGTTTTAGATTGATCTGTCTCTTCTTTCTACAAACAGCTTTACCTGGAAATCATCTGGAACGACGACAATCACTGACATACGACTGCGTGCTAGTGCCAGTGGTATATATTTATTTAAAAAAAAGTACATTTCTGCAAAAAAAAAATCTAAATTTTTCTAGAAAAACTTTCGAATTTCTGAATTTCCAAAAGTTGAAAATGTTTTACTTTTCCAGACTGAATCCTTCGGCGCATCACTGTTGCTCTATCTGTAAACGTGCTGCCTTTAAAACGGCTCACGCTTTAAGCTGAATTGTTGTACAAGAAAAAGGGAAAAGAAACGATGATAATGAGGTAACAGGAAGTGATTCAAAAGCAGAAGTTATTATTCAGAAGACACTTTTATTTTGGTAGTCTACTTCCGGTTATCGCCCAGTAAATTTGCGTTAGGCACGAATTTACCTCTGAAAATATTTAGCTGCACACTACATATTTTACTTGTTAGCTAAATATTTAAAATATAGCCTGTTAAATCTTAATTAGTTTAATAGTTAGCTTCAAGCTAAATACTTAGCTTGAAGCTAACTATTTAGTATGGGGTTAAATATTTAACATGCTAACTAAATATTTAGAGCTAAATATTTATTTAATCAATTAAACATTTTGCTTGAAACTAACATTTATATATAAATCAATAACATGATGAATGTGCCTTTGAGAAATGAATCCCCATTTTTTAACAGGCTGAATGACTCAAATTCCTGCTGTTCATCGTTGATTGTAGCTTCACAAATGGCTCCATTTTATCAGCTACCAAGTTTATGTTTGCTGATGAAGAAAAACACAAATTAAACCAGATTTAAACAGATGGACACTTCACAGATGTGTGTTTGAACTTTGGCAGGTTCAAAAATAAACTAAGGATGAAATTCAAGCAAACAGCCACCAATACTAAATGAAATGTTCAGCATCAGGAGCGTGACCGTGGGCTAACCAGCGTCAGCTCCTCTCCATCTGCAGCAGTTTGCCTGTTTCTCCACTCAGAGCTGCTGGAGCAGGTTGGGCCACGAGGCTGCAGATTCCTGTCATGTTTAGCAGAGTGGGACGAGGCGATGGCGGCGCGGCGCGGCCGGTGTCGTGGCCCTGCTCTGTGATTAAGCTGACAGTTGGGATGTCGTGGAGCGCCGCGGCACTGCTATCGAAGCTGTGAACTGCCTGCTATAATTAACGGCTTCTGCTGCACCAAGAGCAACGTGCCAGAGCAGCTGAGAGGGAATCAGACTCACAGCCAGGGGCCGGATGTCCCCGGCATGCAGGCTTTAGATTCAATTTGCAACCAGAAACTTCGATTTTAGCAGAAACATATTGTGAAAAATAAATATCTCCCCTGAAAAGATTCACTTTTTGGAGGAAACCAAGCATAGTGTATCAGCACAAACAGCTTGTGATGCATGGCGGTGGAGGAATGGTGAGGTGGGCTTGTTCTGCAGCTGCTGGAACTGAAGCAGGTTCTGGTTCTGCTCCAGGTTTCCTCCTGCTAAAGGGAAGTTTTTCCTCTCTACTGTTGCTACATGCATGTTTGGTATGATGTTAAAAAGTGACTCACAGCAAGTTATTTCCTGCTGTCGCCCCCTGCTGGTCCAGCAGGAGTGGTGCATGACTTTAAGCAATCTGCTGGGATTCTTTAGACAGAAACCTTTTCACCAGTTTGAATAATGAACTGCAACAGAAGTGGGAGGCCACCAGAGCAGAGCCTGACCGACGCTGGCAGCATCAGACCAGGAGAAAAAAGATTGTTTTGTTTCAGATTAAAACATGAATCTTTGCTCGTTTGAAGATATTTTCTGAAGAAAACATAAAAAGGTAGAAACTGAAATATGCAGTAGATGTTCTCTGAACACTTTGGACTGAAACAGTTTCATCCATTTCACCCAATGAAACTGGTTCATTTAGAATAGATGAAGTTTTGCTGAAACATTCAGTCCTGAACTCTTATGGATAAATACGTGATTCTGACCTGCAGTATCTGAACTCTGCATGTTTTCTGTTTTACTTCCACTTTGGCATCAGATCATGTTGAGCTCATTCTGCAGAACGAATCGAATGTTTCATTCGTGTTCATGAACAGTTTGCTCTGCTTAGAGCCTCGCAGCGTTTTCTGGTTTCTGATCGCAGGACGTTTCCTGAAGTCACTTCACATCTAAAAGTGATGCGGCGCAGCCAGCCAGGCACTAATGCAGCTTTTATCATCAGTTAATGAATTCAGGTCTGATGTCCTCATCGCTGCTTCACTGCCCGCCTTCACTTCCTGTTTGACCAAAACCTGAGAAGTGATTTTAACTCAGAAACTCCCTTTTAAGTTGTTTTAAACTTCAACACTGCTTAAAAATGAAATAAGAGCAGATCTTAAAGTGTTTATTTGAATCTAAAAAGAAGATGATGCTCCCTAAAATCTAAAATGTATTTATCATATGGAAGATCACATTAATATTAACATTAATAATAACACATTGTTCTTTCTCCCTGCAATAATTGGATTGGTAAAAACTCTAGATATATTTTTTCCGAGCTTTTACTTGCCTGAAAAACACAATGCACTGATTAGTCGGCTTGTGATCAGCTAAAAAGTTGACCACAAGCCTCAGTGTGGATGTTGTAACTGAGTGAAGAAGACAAATAAAACAGATGACTGGGATTCCAGGATTGTGTTTTGGGAACTTATTTATTTTCCAGGCTGCTTGGTGAATCGGCTGCTGGCGCTTTGTTTGAACAAATGATGATAAAATGAATCAAAAATGTCAAATCAGTGGGAAGTTTGCCACCAGTTTAGAACAAAAGTAAAACTCTCTCTTTGTGACTGGCTTCTGCATTGTGAGTCTTTTAACTCTTTGTTTTTCTTTGTGTTTTTGGTCAAAATGTTTCCATTTTGAGTCGATTTGCTTTCATCAACAGGCGACTTTCTGCCTGGAGGCCAAAACCAGAATCTGGATGTTTGGAGTTTCCACCAGGAGCAGCGGGAAGGCGGCGGGTCGGCCGACTGTCTAGACAGACTGCGCTGGTTCCACTTCCACAAATAGAAAATGACCTGGAATATCTGCCCAGACCACACACACACACACACACACACACACACACATCCAGGATTCCCTCTGCTTCACCAAACTGTCTGCAGCAACACTCAGGTTTCAGCCTCAGTGCAGACATTATTCTGATATAATGGCTTTATGGATGAGTTCTTTAAAATACAAAACTAAAGTTATTAATTAAACCGAGGAGATCCAGGCAGATTCTCACATTACTGCTTCACTTGAAAAACTCAAGAAACCCGAGAAAAATCAGGTGGTGATGAAATATTTAAGCCAGGAGTGTTTCTCAAAGGATTCCTGCTGCTGCAAGATTTATTCCTCCCATAAATAAAAGAAGTTCACAAGCGAAAGGTCTCACTTCTTCAGAAAGAGGCGAGTTATTTAAAAAAAAAACTGTCTGGTAAACATTCAAACCTGATTCAAGCAGTTTTAGGAATTCCTATTAATACTTTATAAAATCACCAGGAAAAATAAATGAAGTCAGAAAGCAGCAGCAGGAAAAGACAAATCAGATCCAGCCTGGTGGTTCTGATCGGGGAGCGTTCTTCTTCATGGGTTTTTCTCAGTCAGATGTTCATTTTGTTGTTTGGTTATGTTTGTTTTAAAGTTTTGTTTGTTTTAATTTTCGCTGAATGGAATAAAAATCCGGTCAGAAGCAGAAAGAAAACGTTCTGTCTGCCGAAGCCATTAACTCTGATTGATGCATTAGCAGAACTGATCCTTTAACTCTGTTTCACACCCCAGTTACTTCAGAGGAGCAAATGGGAGCACACACACACACACACACAGACACACACACACAGATCACCTGAAATAGCTTTAAACTCCCATCTTCATCAGCAGATTCATTATTTAATGTGCTAAAGTGTTGATATGCTGCAGAGGCCAACGTGTTCATGAGCCTCATTGCTCTTCAAACTGGGAAACATAAGATAACATTCTGTTTATTTCACACACACAGGTGTTCAGACTCACTCTCTACTGACTTGTGCTCTCTGTCCTCCTTTCTCTCCACTCTTTCTTCCCTTCAAACCTTTCTCTCTTTCTTTTTCGTCTCCATGTCCATTACATTTGAAATAAACCCAAAGCATTTTCTGATAAAGTTTTATGTGTGTATATAAGGTGAAGCATCATGGTGAAAACTGGAATGCTCCACTTTAGAAAGTAAATCTTTTGGGAATGAAGGATTTCTCCTTTTTCTTTATTTCTGGCTAAATTGTTCCCAACAAATTAAAATCTTCACACAACTTAAATGTTGGGTACAAAACGAAGCATTGATGTATTAATAACAACATACCTTTAATTTATAGTAGACATGACCACATCTACCCAGTTGGACCCTCTGCTCCAACAGATTTTCTCTGCTCCACCTGTTGGGAGAAAGTTGCTTCGTTTCGCCTCCTGTCGTCTCGTTAAACTTTACGGTTTAAGCTTTACGGTTTAAGCTTTACGGTTTAAACTTTACGGTTTAGTGCGGTCATTCTCTGTCCAGCTGCAGAAATAAAGTCGTCTCAAAGACTAGACAGTAGCTGGAGATTTTAATACTTAATATGTTTTGGTATTTTATAATTTATGTATTTTGATTCCTTGTCTGTCCTGTCAATCTCACTGACTGATGGTTTCTTCAGCGTTTAAGACTCTGAGCTGCTGCTGGGATCTGGGTTTGAGGCTCAAAGTGCTTTTTCTGTAGAAGTCTCTACTCACTGCTAACGTTAGCAGACTGCTAGCTCACAGTTAGCTCAGAGTTAGCCAACTGTTGGCCCACAGTTAGCTGACAGCTAGCCCACAGTTAGCTCACACTTAGCTCAGAGTTAGCCAACTGTTAGCCCACAGTTAGCTGACACTGACTGGACGTCTCCACAGTGGACAGATTCCCAGTCCAGGATGAGACAAAGACTGAGTTGATAAAATATTCCTCAAATCCCCCTAAAACTCTCCTGATCTTGCTGTGACGTACGTTCAGCTCCGTCTGAATCATCTATGGTAAAACTGAAGTTACATTAAGGTTTTAGCGTCCGTTTCCGTCAGAGGACGGAGTGAAGCTGGAGAATCCTCCACCGACCTGAGCCAGGTGACAGCGCGGCAGATTGAGGATGATGTGTTTACTGACACGGGCCATGGGTCAGCAGCCGAGGACGGATGGCACCAGAACACGGCCGGCCGCTCCTGGCTCTGAGTCCATTAACTGTGTTCAGGGAGGATAAGGACTGCAGAACAAGGCCCTTCATGCTGGTGTCCACTGAGACACCACAGAAAACACAAAACACAGCTTCACCAGCTGGAACCTGGTAAATATTTGACCTCTAACGGGATTAATGCGACTCAAAGCTTTGACATTATTAAAGATCCGATGAACGCTGTGGAGATTTCTCTTGCCAACTCACAGAGCAGTTTATGATCAGATGAGTTTTGGTGCAGCCTCGCTCCAACACACCTGAACCAAACGAATGGCTCCTCAGACTCGATGGGGATGTAACTCCATCGTTTCATTCAGGTGGGTTGAAGCATTTCAATTAATTGAGCTGAAACTTGTCTTGAGTTTCAGATCACCAAACAAGCAGTCACTTCTATAACGCGCAGATCTAGAGGCATGTAAAAACTTCATGATGCTCACCAGCTAATATTATCTGCTTTGTGTGCGTAACCTTTAAGGCTGAAATGTTTAAAATAAGCGTGTTGCCATGGGAACCATCCACAGTGGAGATTAAATTAACTTGGCAGGGTTTTTCCTTTTAGACATTTTTTTTTTAACTCTGTTTTCTTGGTGTTTGTTTGAGTTAAGCTGTAATTCTGGTTCTTGTGTTGAACATTTGGGTTGTGGTTTATGTTTGCCTCCATTTTCTGGTTCTGTTTGTTTCCTAGGCGACACTCTGCTGATGTCACCAGGTGACCCTGAGCCATCCAATCACAGAACAGATGCTTGTGGGGGTACCAGAATTTTCTCCAGCTGAACAGAAACAGAACAATCTAGAGTTACAGATCTAGAGTTATAGAACCAGAGTTATAGATCTAGAGTTATAGATCTAGAGTTATGGATCTATATTTATAGATCTAGAGTTATGGATCTAGAGTTGTAGATCTAGAGTCAACACACCTTCCACCAGAGATCAGGGTGAACTCTGACATTAATCAGTGTATTTCACCTGTATTTATTTGCTTGGTTTTTATTATGGCTTTTTACCAAATGTATTGTTTATTGTTTTATAAATGGTTATTGTTTGATGGTTTAAAGCACTTGGAGCTGCTGTGTTGCTGAAATCTGCTATACAAATATGAAAGCTCTAACTCTGCATGCAGAAACTTTTTAAACTAATTTAACTATAATCTAAGCTTAACGTGCTGTTTGACAACTAGGATAATTGGAATATTATTGAATTAAATTACATTTTGTAACAACATTTCTTCTGTATCGGCGCTGTACAGATAATTGAACTGTTTGCCTTTTGCTTCTCTACCAATAAATCTGATAGTTTTTGCTTCTTAGGACAAAGATCTGGAAGTTTCACTGATATGAAGTAAATAACGTTTGGAGACGACTGTTTTTCTGTGGTTCGATCCGGTCTGCAGATGCTCTGCTGTGAGGCGTCTCTGTTCAGCATCAGTCAGACTGATCCTGCACTGAGATTCTCACAAACTCTGCAAGCAAGAATATACATAAATATCTTTCAGGACATAACATCCAAACCCGATTCGTGAGTTTTACTCTGAAAACCCAGAACTGAGTGAATATGTTGAGCTGGTCTGATGCTTCTCTGCGGAGCGCCGTTCTCGCTAACGCGGCGCCTTGCAGGGACTCGGTGACAGGAGGTTAAATGAAACGACCTGAGCAGGAAAACTGGGCTGTCCTGCAGCCGTCTGCTGCTCTCAATCTGCCTCCTCAACCCAAATTTACGCTTTACCCACAGGGTGGAGTGTGTGTGTGTTAAACCTCACAGCATGAGCAGTTTGCTTAAATTAAACCACCATCATCGCTTTACTTTCCAGATTTCCATCCAATAAGCAGTTAGTTCCTAAAATATTTATACAGATTTTTCCTTCAAATGTCTGAAACAAAAAGATAACTCCCCCTCCCTGTTTGAGCTCTGTAGCTAGCAGCATAGCAGACTAGCTGAGAATGCTCAGGCTAGTTAGCATGCATGCTAACTGAATGCTAATTAGCCACTACTTGGCCACAGATGACGCACAGACAGTTTTCCTGTGACGATAAGTTGTTTCTCTGCCGTTATTACATTTAGCAGTGAGTACATGAGGATGATTGACAGCGCTAAGCCCCACCTCCTGGCTCTGATTGGTTGTTTTTGGAGCATTTCTTCAGATCTTTTCACAGTCTGTCTCATGACAAACGACATCCTGACAGTTTGAACAAATGTAAAAAAAAAAACCTGTTTTTTATAAAAAGTTCCATCCTGCAGCTGCAGCAGAGTGAAAGGTTCAGCACCAGCCGACCCAGAGCAGCGGAGCGGCTGCTGAACCGAGCCTCCACCAGGAGCTTCGCTTCAGGTGTCACTTCCTTAATCAGAGCCGCGGCGGCGTCTCAGCGGGTCAGACGGGAGGAAGAGTCTGATTGGATCAGGAGCATCGACCGGCCGTCCTGTGGTCTGTTCTACAGCCCGACTCCACAGTTCCAGGTTTTCCAGTTTGCCTGTGGACTAATTACAGCTAATTACTGTCCAGGCTGCTCTGCATTCATCTCCCTCATCTGCAGGAGGAATGTGGAAAAGATGCTGCAGACACAAACACTGACTGACTCACATTAAAGGTATGAAAAGGTGTTTTTGGGGCAGAAACTATAGTTGCTTCTTAATTTTAATCTATTAATTTCATACAATGTGGATTACAAAACTAAAAAAACAAACTAAATAAACTCAATGTTCTAGAACAAAGTTCTTTAAAAAATCAGAAATATTGCAGTTGCATGTTTTATTGTAACTCCAATGTGGAAAGTGTTATCTTTGTCTTCTCTTAAAGGGCATTTATTATTATTATTATCATTATTCAGCAGGTTATTTCCATCAGAATAAACAGCTGCTGGTTTCGAACCTTCAGCTGTGATGAGTCAAACTCATCTTTTCCAGTTTTCCCTTCCTGGGCCGGTTGTGCAGTCAAACAGTGACTCTGGTAATGTGATCATCTTTTCTGCCTGATGAACGAATCAGAACTACTTCCTGTGACGCAAACATGGTGATTCCAGTGGTTAGGGGCGAGCGTTGAGTTCAGCATGGCAGTGCCAGATGATGAAGCGTTTATTCCAGCCGCTGGGTGACTCAGCTCTCTGTTGTTATTAAAGCAGCAGAATCAATATTGAGTCTTGATTGGTCCGACATGATGAATGCTGATTCAGTCCAGGACTTCTGATTGTAAAGCAGACTGCAGCCAGAATAAGAAACTGGAGACGATATTAGACGGCTTTAGGATCTGCAGCTGAAACTAAACATTAATTTTCACTAAAGATGTTTTCTTCGCTTCTGAATTCAAATCAGACTAAACTTTTTCTGTTTTATCAGGATATTTCTTCAAGAGTAATGAGAGGTTTAATTAAAAACGTTCTTTTAAACTGAGAAGTTTCCATTTATTTCTTTAGTATTTGGTATAATTACAGAGCCTGTAATTAATTAATCGCAATTTAATTGAAAAACTGATGCTTTTTGCTGCTAAATTATAGACGTCTGAGCTTAAGAACAAAGATATTTACTGTGTTAATCATTTATTTATATAATTAAACCATCAGATTGAAGCAAAGTGTTGTTCTATCCATTCAGCTTTTCAGTGTTTCAGAAATAACTGATGATTGACCGTTGATGTTAGCATTAGCTGCTACATGTTTAGCATTGAGATGCTAGTTTAGACTTGAATAGCTTCACTGATATGCTAGCTCCCGTTAGCACAACATGAACACGACAACTGTCTTTTCCAGCGTCCAATCAGATCCGTTTAGAAGCAGAAATTAACCCCGAGTGGGCCGAGAGAAGCGGCTCCGTCTTCCTTCACCGTTAGCGGGATTTTTACTTCTTGTACGTCAGATTTATGGCTGTACCAGAAACGTGAATACAAAGGTTCCGGATTGGGACTTTTGAATGTAAAAGAAACTAAAAATAAGTGATTAACTGCGCTAACATCTTTAATGTGTTAAAATCTATGTAATTAATTAATTAAATTTAACATGTTATAGCCCCGGCTGTGGTTTCTGCAGATGTTCATAAGTAAATTTTTCAAGTCAAGTCACAGACTTGAATCCAAATAGTCCAGGTTTGGACCTAAAAGACAAATAGTTATTTTAGGCCAAAGAGCCGTTTGTCCTTTTACCAAACTTACATTAACATTTTATTATCTTTAAATCTCTTAATTTTTATGAATAGTTATGTTTTAATCTTCTAATATTCAGAATTCAAAAAACGACAAAAAAGGGTTATCTTTATAATATATTATATTATTACTGATCAAATATAATATTTACCCTATTGAAAATACAGGCTTTTTGTATCACTACTTATTACATGAGATAAAATCTGGTGCTTAGATTCGAGTCTCTCACTACGAGTCCAAGTCAAATCTCAAGTCTTTCGGGAACAAGTCGAGTCTGAAGAGTTTTATTTTTACTGTTGGAAACCAAGGAGCGCCATGGCTCTCTCATAATGAGGTTGTTTTGAATAAAAGCAGTAAGATGATGTTTATATCATGTTTTTTAGTTTTGGGGAAACATCCTGATTCTAAAAGAATCTCACGCTGGTCTCTCTAATTAGGCTGACGTCTTTCATTGGTCGTGGGTTCGACTCTGCACATCCTGCTGTTCTTCCCTCATCCACTGATGTTTACATGGAGCCATACAGCAGGACGATCTGCTGGGGAACAATCTTCTTCTTTGAACAGAGGCAGCAGCACGCTTAATGAGGCAGCGGCGGCACAGACAGCGGACTCCCGCAGATACAAGTGGCTCTGAATCAGTGACATGAACAAGTCTGAACCCACCGGGGGTTTAACTGAACTGAACGCTCACCAACCAACGGTGACATTTCATGAGAAAGTTGATTCATGCTGTAATTAACGACACATAGATGACCTTCCAACATTTTCCATGACGCCTGGGCTTCAGCAGTTTGCGCTTCGCTCTTGAACCTGACCACATAGAGAGGCTATTTGCCTCAGACATCGGATTAATATGCAGATTCATCCGGAAGAAGCACAACAACACGATGTCAAGATCAGTGTGGAGCTGCACGACAGTTTCTTTATAAAACTGAGGAGAAAAGTGAATTACCGTTTCTATATTTTCTTTTAAAGAAAAGCCTTGGGTTGATCTTTCTTCCTATATTCAGCATTTCTTGGTTCTCCATAAATACACATCACCTGCTCCATCTCCAGCTGCTGTGGTTCTTTTTCCCTCGGCTCTCTGTCAAACCAACCAAAACCTCTGAGCAACCTGTTCCCCTCCTGGCCTGTGGGGGCGCTGCAGCAAGAACCGCTGAAGGAAATGACATGAAAACCTCTGAAGACGCTGAGAGCAACTTCTTTCTTCCGGAATGTGGTGGCATCCGATTTAACACTTGGAGGATTTCTCTTTTGTCTTTGGTAAAAGACGAGTCACTTCTCCTGCTAGCGTTAGGCTAGCACGTTTGTTTTGGTTGTCTTTACCCAGAATGCCCTGTGCTGTGGTTCACTTCCTGCTTTTGGACATATGCATTTAAACTGAACCAGAGTTCACTTCAACCAAAGCCAGACTGAGGTTTGTAGGACAAGAGTTCGATTCCCACTGGCTCAGGTTATAACAGGAAATAAGATCAGCTACCATAACTACGCGGATGATACACAGCTCTACATCACGATGTCACCAGGTGACCTTTGACCCCATCCAATCACTGAATAGATGCTTAGAACAGAGCTGTGTATCATCCGCGTAGTTCTGGTAGCTGATCTTATTTCCTGTTATAACCTGAGCCAGTGGGAGCATATAAATATTGAAAAGAAGGGGTCCTAGGATTGAACCTTGGGGTACCCCACATGTGACCTTTGACCTCTCTGATGAGAAGTTCAGATTTTTGTGTTTTTGCAGTGAAGAAGTTTAAAGCATCCCAAGCTTTGAACATCTCTGATCAGTTCATCATCTGGGCCTGGAGACGGGATGGACCAACCGGGTCACATGGACCAACCGGGTCACATGGACCAACCCGGGACGGACCCCAGGTCGGTCACATGGCTGTACAACTAGACTGACAGAAACTGGGAGCCAGAGATTCCCATTTCTAACTCCCAGTAAACGTGTTGCCCGTGGTGGAAAACACAGACGACTCCAAACTGTTTAGTCCAGATTTTCATAGTGACATGTTATGGATCAAATCTTTTTTTAATTTTTGGTCACGAAAGCAATCAGAGAAGAGCTCGGCGCTTTGCTAATGACGGGCGGATTTGGAGGCTTTTAACAGAATCCGTGCAGCGAGAGGTCGCGAAAGGTCGCGAGGAGCAGGAAGGGCTTCGGTCTCCTCCGGCGATCCCTGGCACTCCAATCAGGTCAGGAGCAAAAACACCCAGAGCCACAGGTCCAGGCTGATGGGGCCACGCAGCGCTGAGGTCCAGGCTGATGTTTACTTTGTTTACTTCTGTCTGGTTCAGCTGAGGAGCAGCAAACAGTTTCATCTGGAAACTTTCTGCAAAGATCCTTTAAACTTCAGAAGTAGAAAATTCCTCCAACCGGCGACATTTTCCAGCTCATTCAGGGGAAGCCATGGCGCTCTGATGTCTCCTCCCAGTGAGACACAAATGGATGAATCCTGATCGCTGCCTTTTGGACGGGTGTCGTAAATAAGCATCAATCCTGCTTTGCTGTTAGTGCAGCTAAGATGGCGCAGATTTTCCCCAAAAGCTCTTCGATGCTCAGTCCTGCTGTGCTGAAGACCCCAGTAGACGTGTTTTGCTCCCTGGATCTGGAGAGTGATGAAGGATTTTGGAAGATAAACTCAGTAAATCAGCTTTCTGATTATTTATGTCTGAAATACCAGAATAGATATGAGACAAAAACAACTTATTTGTAATTTTGGGTTTGATGTAATTTACTACAACTGAGTTTTAAGATGTGTAATTTTTAAAATTCGTAGAAACTGGATATTGCATATTTATCCAGTGATACAAGATTTATTTAAGTGATGAATAAATAACAACCAATTAAATTACACAATAAGTAATTACAAATTACATACAGTGTTCAGTGCACTATTGTGAATAATGGGAAGTGATTGCATTTTGCTGTTGGGATTAAATGTGACTACATAACTTTTGTTAATGGTGATGAACTGATCAGAACTGAATTTGGATCATAGTTTAATCCATATAGCTGCATTGAACCTGCTGGTAAACGCTGCTGTTTTGGTTCTGTATAAAGAAAAACCGAATCTGAACTGAATTTTCTTTTCTTTTTGGGGGGAATCATCCTGCAGCCAGTTTTATCTTTTATCTCCTGGTAAAATACGTTTACGGCTTGACGTAACTAAAGCGGCTGACGTCAGGAGCCGAGTGCTGCTTCCTGTAACTGGAGCCCACCTGAACGAGGCCCACCAACACAGCACGGCTCCGATCTGCTCCGATAACCAGGACGCGCCGGACATGGAGCCTGCAGCTTTATGAGCAGCTGAGTCTTTAATAATTTGCTCCAGAAGGTCCTGGGCTTCACCGCCGTTCGGCCTGCAGCCTCATCTGCCCGACAATCAGCCGCAGGTGGCTGATCGCCGGCAGAGGAGCGGCTTACAGGCGAGAGCAGGAAAAGTTTGGTGGTTTTTGTTTGTGTTTGTATAACTCTTATTAAAAAATAAAAGGTTACCTGATCTCGCATGTCAGGAGAAAAACAGGATCAGAAACTTAGAAACTATAAAAGCCACAATTTTTGAAAAATAAGTTGACATTATGAAGAAACCGGTCCAGGCTTCAAACCGTTTCAAATGTTTTAAAAAGGTAAACTTTGTGTTTAACTCAGAGAAACTCACAGCTGGTTAACATGCTGAGCTTTACAGGCCGTTGGTGTGTTTTTTTATTGGTTTTTCCAATAAGTTGCCAGTTTAAAGTGAACATGTGGTTCATTAACATCCCTAGTTAATCATCATCACCCCTCTGATAACCCTGACACTAAAAAATATTCAGTTTTTACAGTTTCAGTTGCTGGTTTCATTATTTTGTGTCAATCTGTCGTTTAGCTCTCGGGGTTTTTGTGTAAAGAAAAGAATCAGGAAAATCTGGGTTAACACAAAACACTTTCTGGTTTCTGCCATCTTCAGTTTCCTATTAAAGTTTTTCTCAAATTCATGCAGGTTTAAAATTATAATTTGGTTAAAAATGTTTTGAAAAAAGTTCCGTATTTTTTCCATAAGTAAGAATTTTATATTCTGTGGATTCTCTTTGCACATGTGAAATATTTCAGGCCTTTATTTGTAGTCGGTTTGATGATGTGGATCCGCTCAGATAAGATCCACTGATCCAGATTGATGTGGATCCGCCCAGATAAGATCCACTGATCCAGATTGATGTGGATCCGCCCAGATAAGATCCACTGATCCAGATTGATGTGGATCCGCCCAGATAAGATCCACTGATCCAGATTTTCCAGTTGCTGATTCTGAGCTGCTTCAGTGGAAAATGTTCTGATTGGAAATCTGAAGCTGGACAGAGTCGTGTATCTCCACGTTTCTCTTTCTTCACCTTTTCTCTCTCTGGTGAGCGTTTCTCCTCGTGCTCCTGATGGTTTTAGTCCTGCTCTGGCCTAAATAAAACCCGGCGTCGTCTGACATCATCAGCTGCTTTGTGGGTCAATAAAACCAGACCTGCAGCCATAAAAATAATCATCATCAAATTTCCCTCAGCGATCAGCATCAGGGAACTTTACCGGTTTATGGATCATAACTTCATCTGATTTGAAGGTTATGGGTTGAAATCCAGATCAGCTCCTGACCAGCAGCGACGCGCCGGAGTCTCTCTGCCGCCGAGCGAATCGACGCCACAATCAGCGTCTGGATGAAGAGCAGAGCTGCAGAGAGGAGAAGGTTGATGGAAACTTTTAAAATTATTTCTGTTTTATTAACAGATTAAACACGGACGGCTATATATGAACCAAAATTAGTTTTAAGGTAGAAAACTGTTAGAGCGTCCTGTTTTCCATAGAGCTCCCTCCATCCTGAGGTTCACCAGTAAAAGATAAAAATGTCCAGTTCAGACCAGCAGAACCGCATGTGGGTCTGCAGACGGTCCACTGTGGTTCTGAACAACTTTGGCCAGAGAGCAGAGTTTCTAAATACAAAAGTTTAAGCTCATTTTCTGTTTTTAACACGAAAATGACACTAATGGTACAAAAAATATTTTTTTAGTGATTAAATTAGAATTAATACTTAAAAATTAGGCCACCAATAATTTGCTTCTTCATAAAAACAGTCCATTTAAGACAATTTTTATTTTATTTTTATGTTTTTCTTTGGGATTTTTCTACTTCAAATTGTAGTTCATCATAAATTAATAAAATATTACATTTTATAAAATGATAAATTGTAAAATCTGGTAAGTTATGTTTATTTTTAAGATTGTAGGACCGATTGCCGTTTCAAGCCAATCAGTTTGTTTTAAGCAGCCAGTTCTTTTGTCTGATAAATTGTTCGGTTTATCTGAAAATCAGCGGCTGATTTTCAGATAAAATCAGTTTCTCATGCAGGTATCGGCCGATCGTTGATCTCTGATAATTAAAGAAAATCGATTCATCAGTTCACTAAAATATCGTTTCGGTTCCGGGTTGCTGGAGGAGATGAATCATTTCCAGAATCAAATGTGGAAAAAGTCATATGCAAACTGAGTCATAAACGGGACAACGGTCCCAATTAGCATCAGATCTACAACAGAACGGTGGAAAAGTGAAAGAATGAATGTGCTGCAAAAGCCTAGTCAAAGCCCAAATGACTAAAATGATATCCCGGGACCATCAGGGCTGTGCAAACATCAAATGCTTCATATTTCTTGGAGGAAATTAAAAGAAAAAAGAATAATATTCAGTTGTTTTCTTTTTCTAACACGTCTCCCATCTGAGAGGTCAAAGGTCAAAAGTCCTCGGCAGACGTTGTTAGCAAAGCGCCGCTCTGTGAGCCGTTCTCGTTTTAATGTCTTACCCCGAGCGACTCTTTCATTTTCATCTTAAAACTGACTGGTCTCCCGTCGGAGAGCCGCTAAGTTACATAAAAGGTAATGAGGGAAAATTAAAACGACACGGCGCTTCAGTTCAAGACGCCGCGCTTTGATGGAGTGGCTCAGTTAAAGCAAGAAAGATAAAGAGGCCCGAGGGGAGCTGCGCCTTTGTTCGCCTTTGTGTGGTGAATTACGGCGCGGCTCGGTTTGAACCGCGGGCCGAACCGTCGGGACGCCGCCCGAAACGGCGCGGCCGTCGAATCAAAAGGAGAAACGATGAAAGGGGAAGAGCTGCTTGTTCTCCCAGTTAAAGAACAGGCCAGCTTCACTCAAACAGCAGCAGCAGCTGCAGACTTTCATAGTAAATGTGTTAAAATGGCCAGCTGAAGGAGGATTTACTTTATTATGGATGTAAATCCCTAATCTCAGTAAAAACATCCTGGTTTTAAGGTTAAATGTGTTTTAATGGAGGAGATTTTCGCTCGTTTTCGCTTTCAGCTGGTTTAACGAGCTTCACAGCTCCAGGTAGGAAATAATCTCAGGTTTGGTGAGAAAAGGTCTGCAAGTCGCTGCAGGGGAATGACATAAAATCAGTTTACTGCATTTTAACTGATTTACAGACAGAGATGCATTTAAACCTGATGTGATCCAGGTTCAGATCAGATCGTCTGTTAAACTGAAGCAGAGGTTCCCAAACTGTGGGGCGCGCCAGTCTGTCGCAGGGCAGCACAGAGACGGTCAGGACAGACAACCATGCACACACTCTCACACCTGGGGACGATTTGGAGAGGCCAATTAACCTGACAGTCATGTTTTTGGACTGTGGGAGGAAAATGGAGTACCTGGAGAGAACCCACCATGCACAGGGAGAGCAAGCAAACTCCATGCAGAAAGGAATCAAACCCAGAACCTTCTTGCTGCAGGCCAACAGCTCTACCAACTGCACCACTGTGCAGCCGAGAAGAAGCTCCATGTGCTGAACTCTGCTGCTCTGTTTGTTCCCGACTCCTCAGGCTGTGATTTCCTCCGTCTCTCCATAAGCAGAGCAACAGGCCGTGCAGCAGGGGAACGGGAGAAGCACAAACCTCTTATTATCCTCCAGCGAAGTGAGTTTATAACCTGACACTCAGCTTGCACTTTGTCTGCCATTCGCTTTGCACCTGACAGCCATTATCAAGACTTCAAAACTCCCAACACCTAAAAGCTCTCTTCCTGTATCGACCCACTTTCTGCCGTTTCTCGTTGGGTTTGATTGACGGGTCAGGGGTCCAGTGGTTCAGCGTGTCGGTTCAATTAACCCCGGAGGGAGCGCGGCGCGGTGCAGGTGCTCTATAATTAGATTCAGCTGGGAAGCGTTTACGTCACGGACTTAGAAGGAAGCTCACCTGTCGGATCACAAAGTCTCAAACCTCGTCGCCCCGAAGCAGCTGGAGGTTTGAAAACGCTGCTGCCTTTTGCTCCAGATGCATGAAAAATCAGTCAGTTTGCCTCAAACTAACCTCTGAACATGTTTTTATAAATCCTCTGAATTTAAAGGGGCGGTATCAGGTAAAATGGGCTTTACTGATCTTTCCATCAACCTATAATTTAATTCCCTCATCAAGTGTTGCTTTGATTCTTTCATGCATGTTGGAGAAATCCTGTAATCTCCATGGCAACCATCCAGCTGCACTAAGCACCTGGGTGGACCTAGCCCCGCCTTTCAGGACAAAGCCACTCAGCTCCTTCAGACTAGCCAGCACCAATTAGCAAACATCCTCTGGTCTCATTGTAGGAGCTCCTTTTTTCTCAGGCAAAGCTGGTAAAGCAACATTTCTTTTAAGTTA
Source organism: Poecilia formosa (assembly GCF_000485575.1). Classification (NCBI taxonomy): domain Eukaryota; kingdom Metazoa; phylum Chordata; class Actinopteri; order Cyprinodontiformes; family Poeciliidae; genus Poecilia; species Poecilia formosa. The sequence continues at coordinate 308,603 of NW_006800398.1, read as the reverse complement.
TATTTGATATGTATAGCATTTTTATTACTGAAGTTACCACGGTTACTGATTGTGCTGTAAATTTTCACCACTTTACCTCCGTATTAAAAACAAAACAAAATGCGATTTGAGTTTGAAACGGTGTGAATGTTATCAGTGTCCTGCTGCTTTGCTGATTCTCAGGATTTCTCAGTGAAACAGATTTCTCTGAGCCGCTGCGTCGTTTTTCTGTGACGGATTGATGCTGCGTTGTCTCTGCTTCCTGTTTCTTCTCTCCATCATCATTTCGTCATTCTCTCCGTTCAGTGAAGGAGTGAGAGCTGCTGGCGACCCGCCACGCTTCAGTTAGCTTCATTTCAGCTTCACATCGACGCCGAAACACAAGCAGGCAGAGATACCAGAACCACACACACACACACACACACACACATACACACACACACACCCCCACACACACACACACACACACACACACACAGTGGATTACGGGCGCTAATCTTCTTTCTCTTTCATTGTCCTGCTAACTTAAAAAAAGAAAATATGGAAGGGATTTGCTCCACGCTGTGCCAGATGTAATAACACAGATCCAGGCGGGCTGACCTGATGGGACAGTGTGGGTGTGTGTGTGTGTGTGTGTG
>NW_006800398.1:305468-307723 GCF_000485575.1 Poecilia formosa | reverse complement strand
GTGTGTGTTTGTGTGTGTGTGTTTGTGTGTGTGTGTGTGTGTGTTGCAGCAGCAGATGCAGGAATCTCTCAGCATGTGGCTGTCTGTGTTTCCTTTCTGTAAATGAAAAGAGGAAATCTGCTCATTGTCTGTGTGTCGAGGCTCCAGCCGAGCCGCAGACAGATTAGCAGCATTAGCAACATCAAAAACAGCGCCGGGGTCAGAGGTCAGGCACTCGGTGGTGGGTCTTATACATGAAATGATGAAATAAAGATGAAGAAACACATTGGCAGGCATGGAAGAGTCAAAACACAGACAGGGAGCTAAAATCTAATCAGAAGGTTTTGTCTCACATAACGGCTGCAGGACGGTCTGAGGTTCGACTGAAGGGGAAAAATGTGGCCACTAAGGTGTAAATATAAAAAAAACAATCTGATACATCTCCAGAGTAATTTCACATATTTACAGGAAACAAACTACATATTTTCTGTCAAAAATAGTTTATTTTGCCACATAAAAATGATCATTTGCAGAGATCACAGTCAGTGTTTTGTCACTAAATGTCCTGCAGGTCTGGATGATCCATCTGGAAATGATCCAGCTGTGACTCGCATGAATTTACCACTTCAGTCGGAGACGATTTCTGGCATTATATTAGTTTTAAGTTAACTTTATATCAGTGAATAAGTGCAATATAACTATTTGTAGTCTTTATTTTAAGTGAGCCGTTGTTTTTATCTGGAGATCTGAACCCAAACTTGTTCAATGTTTCATCGCTGTTTTTCGCTAAATATTTAGTTTGTGAAAAGTATTTTGTTAAAATGTGGCTCAACTGATCAAAACATCATTTAATATTTAAAATATTTTATCTACAGATGGACCAAAATATAGTTATGTGAAATTTTAGTATTTTAAGGACCAAAATGAAAATATTTCATATAAATAACATAATTACATGAAATAGCTAAATATTTAGTTAGTAAATAGTTAGCTAAATTATTTCAGACACTTTTTAAACTCCTAAACATGACAGAGCTGCGTTTACTTCCAAACAGGAATGAAGAGTTTGTTCTGTGGTGGTTTTAATACGTTTTTCCATAATTGGTAGAATCTTGATTTAAATGTCAGAAAAGACAAAAATGTTCGAAGAAACATCTTTTATGCTTCTGGAGTTGATCTTTTTCTGTTGTTTTTGAAATGAGTTTGTTTAATTTCAGCCAATTCTGGCGAACAGTTGATGCTGGAAGAATATGGAGCAGAAGAAGAAGAAAAACATCCGAGTGAAACTGATTTCTCATTTACTGCAGAGAGAAAACCGTTCTGCCTCGGAACATCAGACATTCAGACTCGGTGCTAACTTTTCTCTCTGCCTGCTGCGGTTCGAATTCCTGTGATTTATTTGTTGGCTGTTGATTATTTTACGCTACAGTGAGCAATTTATTATCTCCCTCGAACATTTATTGAGTGTCCAGCTCTTCCAGCCATGCATGCAAACATCAGCCGCAGCGTTTGTTTCACGCTCGGTCAGGTCTGGAGTAAATCACTTTGATTTAAAAATAAATAAGTAAACTGAGAACATTTTAAATCACAGTAAACAATAGAAACATTATAAATGTTCTAACCAATGAGATGTAGAGGAAACTTGTACTGTAAATATATTCTTGTTTTTAATTTATTTTTTATTCTGATTATTTTGTCACTTTATTTTATTTGTGAGTGGAAATGTTAGTGAAAACTGCAGCGCTGCTTCAGACGTGGATAGAAATAAAATCATATTTGGATTATTACTGCAGCACAGCTGACTGATACAAGAAGTTAGAAAAGCAGCAGTAACCTTTACTGCTGCTTTTGGATAATGCTGCAGTTGGTTGGCTGTAGCACCTCAGCACAGCTAGCTTGTACTGGAAGTTAGAAAAGCAGCAGTTGCTGTTAGCAATGCATCACAACTTCTATTTAGTTAGCTTGCTGACTGCTAAATAGCAGTTACTGACTGCAGCACAGATGGGTTCGTTTACAGGCACAAGCTGGATGCAGAGCTGTCCTGATGTCGGCTTTAAGGAATGAAATGCAGCTCAGCTTCCAAAGAAACAACAAACTGTAGTTTCCTGCCAGCTGTCCTTCCAGACCATGAAGAAACGAGGAAAAACCTGGAAGAGCCTCAGATCTGCTGCTTTCCTCCAGCTGCCCCACAGCCAGCCCAGGGCAGAGCGGCCACACGCTGGAGCCAGGGCTGCTGGGGGGAACGGTGGGGAACTGGGGGCTGCTGGGGGAACTGG
>NW_006800398.1:269371-304394 GCF_000485575.1 Poecilia formosa | reverse complement strand
TGGGGGAACTGGGGGATGCTGGGGGAGCTGTGGGGAACTGGGGGCCGCTGACAGCTTCCTCTCATCGCTGCCATTCGTGTCCTGACCTGAGGTCTTCTACCCAGGAGCTGCTCCTCCTTCAGGCTCCTCTTCCTCATGGTGGCTCTAACTTCATCCTGGCAGCTTTATTTCCTTTATAATTGATTTCCAGGCGGCTGAATGCCTCAACCACACACTGCTTTTTACCTCCCTAAATCATTCCTGGCATTTTAAAGTAGTCAAGCACAGAATGAAAAAAACATGAAAAAAAATTATTGTTCTAAAGCCGTTTACTGTCAAATCTTTGGTTTGTTTTTAGTTTTTTCTGTCATCTCTAACTTCGTTTCCATTACAAATATGAGCAAAACTTCAATATGAAACACAACTAAAATCACATGTGAATACGTTTGTCATTAAAACATGCGGCGCCATGTCCTCCTGCCACTTCCTGTCGTCATCTTTGTCGTCTCCACCAGTAGAAACGTCCGGCTGCTGGTCATGTGACTCGTTGTTTGTTTCTGTTGCAGTTTTGCCTCTTCCAGGCTCAGGAGTTTCTTCTAAATTGATTTGTCTCCATTAAGCAAATTTATTTTATGGTGGATCCGGAAATAATGCTCTCTTTCACGTCTTCAATGGCAACAAGGTTTAAAAAATGTTTATATAATAGAAAAAATAATTTATTTGAAACTGTCTTCATTTCCAGACTTGTAGGCTCCAGTCATCCTCCTCTGCTGGTGTCTTCAGTTGACGATCTAAGATATTTATTTCTATCTTATTTGGCTGAACTGTTCTTGAATGCATTACCTGCTATTTGTTTTTAAATGTATTTTGTTGTGAAGGAGAAACATTTCCTGGATAAACATTGTTTTTAAAAAATTACATTAATTTACGCCACTTTTTTTAACTCCTTTTATTTCAGTTCTTTTTAAAGCTTTGGGTTTTATTCTGCCCGCATTTCCTCCTTCAGTCAGGAAACCAGTAAAACCACAGCTAGCTCATTTACTGGTTCAGGTTTTCTGCTGTGCTGTTCTGGTCGGGTTAGAAACGGTGAATCGGATCCAGATGGGACCTGGGGCGGGGAACCGGCCCGGCAGCGGCTCTGACTTCAGGTCGTTGGAGGAAAGTTCATCACCATGAGCTTCTGGCTGCCGTGTGGCCCGAACCGCGGCGGCCCGGGTCATTCAACGTTGTGTATGTGCTGCTAAATGTGCTAATGGCAGCGAAACAATAACATTGCAGGGCATTCTGGGTAAATACAACCAAAACAACCAAGCTAGCCTCGCGCTAGCAAGAGAAACGGGTCATGTTTTTTTTACCAAGACAAAAGAGAAATTCAACAATCGCTAAAATCGGATCCCACGCCATCTTTGTTTACACTTCTTGAAGAAGGAAGTTGCTTTCAGTGTCTTCAGAGGTTTTTATGTCGTTTCCTTTCAGTGGTTCTTGGTGCAGCGCCTCCACAGGCCAGGAGGGGAACAGGTAGGTCAAAGGATTTGGTTGGTTTGCCTCACAGCATCTGGAAATGTAAAACATGTTGCAACTTTGATCCCCAATCGCTCCGAGTCTCCTGGACTGTCAGGGGAAACATCCTGAGAGTCTGTTAGTTTTAAACCAACCAGCCTTTTCCCATCGAACCCATTTATTACAAACCTTGAAGTTTTTGTATGAGCATGTTTTCTGCTTCTGAGGAAACTTTGTGCCGTTAATCACTCCAGACTCTAATTGGATCAACTGGGATCTATTCAGATCACATGTGATGAACACACACATCTCTAATCCCACCGTAAACATCCCACCGTCCCGCTGCAGGTCCTCCCACAGCTGGACCTCCGGCTCCGATCAGCTGCTGATGCCAGGCAGCTTCATGCTGCTGTTTGCACCGGTCTTCATCCAACACACACACACACACACACACACACACACACACACACACACACACACACACACACACACACGCCCAGCCGTCCTCACTGGTTGGGCTGCCACACGCCATCTGCTCCCATCAGGAGAGGCTGATTGAGGCGCCGCCCGTATAACCGCTACAGCGATGAGTCATCGGCTCCCGCAGTCAGAAACTCTGTTAGTGTTGCCTGAGAAACCCACTGCTGCTGTCTGAGCCACAACCAGCCGCTCCTTTACAGGAGGAATCACTGGTTTACCTTCATTAACCTCCAAGGTTTATGGTCTATACAAAAAATGTTCAGTACATTTTGGCACAAAGTCATTCTGAGATTTTATTCTGCTCAGTTCTGCCTGTTTGAGATGTTTCAGGACTTTTGTCACTTTAAATCCAAGGAAGCTGCTGCTGGCCACGCCCCCCAACTCAACGTTTAGACTCACACGTGAAAATGGCTGCAAACTGATGCACAGTTTATAGCCGTATATCTTTGAAAAGCAAAACTAGAGCCTCCTGCACAACCAACAACAATGCAGCAAGTGGTTTCTAGATAAGTCAACAACGAAACATTTGTCTTTTCCAGCAGCCATTATACAGGAATAAAATCATAATGTTTTGATTGTTGATTCTATGTTACATGACTTTGTGTTTTTGTGTTTGTGATGATAAAATGCACTTTGAAATGCCTTGTTTCTGAAATGAGCTATACAAATAAAACTTGATTGATTGATAAAACCAGCTGAGCAAACAGTTTGGGTTGCTAGGTGACAGGCTGGGGTTGCTAGGTAGCAGGTCATTTGGGAGGTTTTTGAAACTGCTTATTTTCCAGACACCATAAAACTTATTGGTAGAAGACAGCTTGTGGTTTTCTTTCCCTTTTTTTAGCAGTCTGTTTTTAGAAGCAGTTGAAACCCAAACAGACGTACAAAAATGTGCAAAATGTGAATTATGTGTATTGTGTCCCCTTTATACCTACTCATTGTTATCAGTCAGTGAAACATGATGCTGTTGGGAGGAAAACATCCACAGCTGAAAAGATAAAATGTTTTGAGGTTTGCTCTTTCTGCCATTGTTGCAGATGTTTCCAGATCAGAATCATCCGTCCCGGTGTCGAGCGTTTCGCTGCCGCCACTGAGATGTGATCAGATTCCTCATTGACATGCAAATGAAGCGGCCGACCTGCCTGAAGCTCAGGCTGTGGTTTGGAGGTTTTGTTTGCGCTCTCTGTGATTTGAACTCATAATGTTGAGCTCAGACCAGCAGGGTCTCCTCCTCCTTCCACTCACAGCTGCGAGAGAACCGGCGCTGATCCGAGCTCAGCGCAGAACGCAGCGCTACCCTGCTGGTACATAATGTTTCTGATGGAAATCACAGTCTGCAGGGTGAAGGAGGGCAGCGCAGGTGTGGAAAAATGACATGACAAGCTGTGAAAGTCAGAGAAAACGGTGAGACTTTGCAGCAGGAGAGGACGAACTCCGGGTCCGGTTCAGGTGGAGAGGCTTCTCTTTTCATTTGGAGATAAATCTTTTACTGGCATCTGAGAAAATGTTTGGAATTAAACAATTCATGTTTTAATAATCATGCTTTTTGCTTCTTTTTGACTTCTACCTGTAAATCAACTAAACGGTTTTAGAGGGCTGGTATCGTGTGAAAGTTACTTTTAAAATCATGTTATAAATTTATTCCCTTATCAGAAACAAATCTGGAGTGTTGATTTGATTTTGTCATGAGAAATCCTTCAATCTCCATGGCAACCATTCAGCTGTGCAAATACCTGGGTTGACTTAGCCGCGCCTTCAAGACGCAGCTCCTCCCCCACTCAGCTCCTTCAGACTAGCCAGCAGCAATTAGCAAACACCTGGTGGAGCTGCTGAGCTCATTACAGGAGCTGCTTCTTAGTTAAATGCTGGTAAAAACGTTAAAGGGTTAACAGAGGAGCCATGTTGGGAAGACTTCCTGGAGGCGGAGCTTCAGAAAGAGCAGGAGCTTCTTAAAGAGACAGAGGCCCAATTTCAATGTGAAATTAGTCATAAGTCATATTAGATATGTTGAGTATTTTCTTAACATAGTTACCTGGTTGTGTTATAAAATGGCTCCCTGTGCCTGGAAAGCAAAGTACTGCCCCCCTTTAAGACCACTGAAGGAAACCAAACAGCCCTGAAGTGGATGAGAGGAAATCGATCAGACATTCAGATTCATGTTTGGACTGAAAGCTTCAGACTTTTCTGCAGAAACCATCAATTTGAGCGGGTCCCAACTGTCCAGCTGCTCGGTACAAAGGCCGGCCGGCGGGACGGCGCTGCAGAGGGGCTGCAGGTTCCTCACACAGGAAGACGATTTCCAAATGTCAAGTGTTTGTGGAATAAATGTCAACTGGCTGAGCGATGGGAAATCAAAGCGTCCTCAGCGCGACTGCTGCAGATATTACATGAATAAGAAAAATGACCCGGCCCAGTAGGAGTTCTGGAGAACAGAGAGGGGGAAACAAAACGGATTGATTTATTTTAAACCAGTCTGGAGGAGCAGACAGAGCTGTGATGAAGAGGAGCTGGAGGAAGATGCTCTGGCTCTTCATCCTTTTACTTTCAAACTGATTGTTTTTCTTTGTTTTTATTTAGTAATAGTTCTGCAGCTGAAACCTGCAGAGATTTGGACCGACAGCCGATCTGCTGATGGTTTCTGAGGGGAAATGTTCCCGTCATGCCTCGCTCTGAGCCCGGTCCGTGTGACGAGAGCTGGACTGCAGCTCAACTCTGCCCTCTACGGCCAGAAACAGTTACTGCAGGCCCCCGTTTCCTCACCTGAACGGGTTTTACCTTCTAATGAGGCTTCAGCAGCTTCATTAACATGTTTTATTATAATATATGATATAAAAGCTAAAGCCAAGTATTAAGAGGGATTATTGCCGCTGGGTCTGTATATTTTTGTGAGGCAGGACTCAGGAAGTTTTTCTCTAGATTTTTACAGACTGTAGAAAAAACAACCTTTTACTGTCTGACATGAAATCAGTGAAAACTTTTCATCAGTTAAGTTTACCAACAGTATTCCTGATTACTCAATGATCAATTCTTTTATAATTGTCTTCAAAGTCTGATTTTCACACGTTACCTTAATATTCGATATTAAGGTAACGTGCTGCTTTACAGCAGCAGTATTGTAATTTCCAGTAAGTTCCATTTTATAGCATAATTAATTAACTATGTTACCTTCAGTAGTTATGAAAATGCTATATATTAAATATGACTAATGAAATATTGATTCCTAATGTAGCGCCTTGAAATTGGGCCTGTGTCTCTTTAAGAATCTCCTGTTCTTTCTGAAGCTCCGCCTCCAGGAAGTCATCCCAACATGGCTTCTCTTTTAACCCTTTAACGATGTTTTGCTCTGAGAAGTAGCTCCTGTAATGAGCTCCGCTGATGAGCAGTCCTACCAGGTGTTTGCTTATTGCTGCTGGCTAGTCTGAAGGAGCTGAGTGGCTGGATGTAAAACCGGCTCATTATCGCCACCTGCTGCAGTGGAGTGTGAAACTGACAGCTGTCCAATGAAGGTTGTACATTCCAACTTTACTTCTTATTATTTTATTAAACAATCTTAAATTAATTTGAGTAAACTTTAAGATGCTGTATCTTTATCTCATTAACTGGAATAAAATCTAAATCTACAGTAAGTTGCATAATAAAAACTCATGAAAACTGCATCGTTGCTCCTCTTCCTCTGCAGAAGATGACTCACTGTTTGGGGTTTTTGGGAACAGAGACGTTTTGATTGATGGCCACCGGTTTATTTCCGGCTCTTTGTGACTCCTGCGTCGTCAGCTGTACCGTCGTCACCAGGCCTCTGTTGCTGAGCTGTCAAAGCTTCTGCACCGACTCCTCCAGGAAAACTAAGGTTTCTCTGCTACGCATCCAAGATCTAAATGGAAACATTTGAAAATCAAAGTTTCCAGGTCTAACTGTTTTAACATTCTTATCAGCTCTTCACTGTTTGGATGGTTATTTAACACATAACGCTTTGTTCCCTTTAGCCAGTTAGCGACCAACACAATTAGTTTAATTCTGTTTATACTGTAAATGTTTTCATATTTTAGCTGAAGTTGATAGCAGAACTGCAGTGAAATACATAAATACTGTAAATTATCTGTTAAGTCCTTCTTAGGGCTTAAAAGTGAAGAACATCAGATTATAATCCTGGCTGCAGACGTGCAGTGAGTCAGAGTCTTTATGCAGCAGAGCAGGTTCTAACTGATTCATAAGCTCTGACTGCTCAGAGCTGATCCGCTGGTCTGCCAGGTCGAGTCCAGACAATGTTTGGGCCGAACCTGAAGCTCAAACAGAGAACAGAGTCTGAACAGAGAACATGTTTACTTAATTTAACATTGAATGCAGCAGCCAGTCGGAGCAAAGAAAGAAACTGTTAGGGAGGAGAAGAGACGAGTCACGAGTTTCCTGATCGTTGGAACTTTTGTTCTGTTTTTGTCTGGAGAGACATTTTGTTTTCATGTTTTCATTTTGTTTTCATGTTTTCATTTTATTTTCATGTCGTTTTCATTTTATTTTCATGTTTTCATTTTATTTTAATTTTGTTTCCATGTTGTTTTCATTTTATTTTCGTGTTTTCATTTTGTTTCCATGTTGTTTTCATTGTGTTTTCTTGTTGTTGGTTCAGGTTCGCTTCCTGGAAGCTGCTGCAGTAAAACCTGGATACAGAACGATCCCTTTTCCTCCGTCGGAGGCATAAACACACGTTGCCATGGAGACGTAGGATATGGAGGAACCTAAATCACTACATGGGATTAAATAAAGTTTTAGTTTTTATGGTTAAAATATTATAAATGTATTATTATGACAAAAATATTGAGATCTGATCGTTTGGTTAATGTGTGCAATTTTAACATTTCAGTTTCCAAATGTTTTATAACAAAATTGCACCACAATAAACAATAATTTTGTTTATCATAAATAAATAATCTGTGCTTTGGCTTTTTTTCTGAGAATGTGAGAATTGACCTTGAACCGGCTGAAGCCAGTTATTAATGTTTTTGTTTGTTTTTTGAAAAGCGTATCAAAAACTGACCAAAAGTCTAAATAATGTTGTTTATGAGTCTGTGAACCTTCAGAAACAGCTTTAGACTCAGGTGGTGACACTTTATTCCCTCAGATGGAAACTCATCTCTGTTCTTATAAAAACTGAATTTCCTGTAAATCTTTGGTCTGTTTTGCTTTTACGACACATTTTAATGCTCTCTCCTGAACCGTCACCTTAAATTTTATTGTATTTCAATACAATAACAATATTATCTGAGCTGAACTCCCCACATTAGATTGTGACTATGGCAACACAACAAACAGCAGAGATATTATTTGCACTTTAACAAAGTAATTCCTTTAAATCCTAAATTATAAGCAATTTAAAATCTTTTGTTTCATCTTTGCTAAAACTCAAATCAAGCTTCATCTTAGATGTCCTAAACATGTAACGTCCTGTTTAAAGGACCTGCTGCTCCGTCGTCGTTCCCAGGAACGCCGTCGTTTCAGAATCCGCTCATTTACACCTAAACTGTTTCCAACGAGCTGCATGAAAACATCCTGAAACGGCAGCCACACAATCAGCAGTCAATTCCCAGAGTAATGAGAAAACTGTGGCTGTCTGAGCGTTTCATTGACTTCACCGTTTTACCGCTTAGGATCATCAATACTGAGCTGAGGGTCGCTGCACATCGCTGCTGCTGAACTGAAGGAGGAAAAACTGAACAATTTCCCTCAATGAGGCTGGATTTTCTGCTACACGTCGTTTACTCTGTTCTTCTTAAGAAATGAACAAAGAAGCTCTGCAGCCAGGAGGGAGCTAGTTAGAATTAGCATCCAGCTAGCATGGCCGACAAACATCCAGGACCTGCTGCCCTGTCAGGAGGTTACAAAGTTAGCTTAGCGAATGTAAATCTGTGATTTAGATGGTTTTTAATTAAATTTCTAAAATCATTCTCTCTTTATTCTGGTTCATGGCAAACAGGAACAATGTTGGTAACGGAGTCAGGAAGTTGATCAGTTTTTCAGTTTACCATTCTGGCTCTGCAGCAGTTTTATATTAACGTTGGCTTTGGTTTACCATTTACAGAACAGAAAATGTGAAATCAGAAGCATCTGATCTCAAACAGCAGCACTAGTGGGTCATAGTTTAGGTCATATGTACAGACTGGGGCTGGAAGTTTAACTTATTTTAATAATTCATTAACTCAATTAAAAGTTGTGTGCATTTATATATCATGTATTCAGTAAGTTCAGTTATTAACTGACCCAGGATGTATCACACCTCAGCACCCACAGGGTGGGCACTGGGGGCCAAGGGCCCCTGCCACCCATCATGCTCAGGCAAACAGAGTCATCTACTTTAATCAGGACATACAGGTGAAACCCAATAAAGAAATATGTTTATTAAAAATAATAAATAAATATTAACTGGAACGCTGTTACCTGGGGTGTGATGTCATGCTGCAGCTCTGCAACCTCCTTCAGATGCCCAGAAGAAAACCAATAAATTAATGCTTTTATTGGTTTTTAATATGCATTATGTCACTTTAATAAGTAAATTATTAGTGGACTCACACTGTACCTGACTGCTCTACTAAAACCTCTAAATCTGTTAATGTGTTCAGTGACCACATGTTGCGATAAGTCCCACCCCTTCCAGCTCCATTTTAATCCCACTCTGCACAGCGATAACATGTGGATGTTTGTGCATTACAGTAATTAAACAAGCTGTTTTTTTTTATTATTATTTTCCCATCAGGCCTAGAGGCGGCGGCGCTGCCACTCATTTGACTTCAACACGCTCGGCGTGCCATCTGTGAGGCCAAAGCCTTTAATCAGCCTTAAGTCCAGCAGACGGAGCAGCAAAGGTCCTTAAGAGCTTAAAAAGCAGCACAAACTGAATACTTTCTCACATTCACACATCAGATGTTTTCACTCGGGATAATTACCGTCTGCAGGACGCTGGTGTCTCTGCTGACTTTAATGACAATCATTGGTGACGCTGAAGGATGGAGCTACACCTCTGCAGCATTTATAACGAGTTAGAAAGGTTAAAATGACACCAAGAGCTGCAGTAACTACTGGAACAAACAAGAGAACAACAGCGGTTAGCGACATTAACCCTTTAATAGATGGAAATGAAGAGAAACAATTTGAAATGTCTTGAAATATCCGCCATCTTGCTTGTGGCATTGTTTACATCTGTCAGGAAACAAACAACCAGCTCAGGTTGATGTTTACCTGAGCTGGAGGTCTGCCACCTGGGGGCGTGGCCTACCCAGAGTACTGCAGTCGCACCTGTCCGCCATTTTCTAATCTACCTCTGACTGTAGATGGAGCTAAAACATCCAACCATGGAAACATCCATCTGTTAGGGACAAACGCACCTGTTGGCCTCCAGGTGTGTCCCTGCCTGGGACAGAGCCACACAGGTTGACCTTCATTTGACCCACCTGAGCCCACAGTTTCACGTTTTTTCGACCAATAAGTGTGAAGAAAATCTGTCACCAAGCAGAGACAGGTGAAATCTGGGACAATATGTCCAGTGTTTGGAGGACAGGTTTCTGCAGACACAGTGTAAACTGAAGTGTCCCGTCAGAGGACATCCGAGGACATTTCTCCGCAGACACACCTTGCCTCAGGCTGCTATAATTAGCCGCCTCTCTGGCTGCTCAGCCCGCATATGTTTTGGCTTGTTTGGCTCCGCTGCTGCTCTCACTTCCGTGTTGTCTGTCACCGTAAAGCAGGAAGCCAGGCAGTTTTATATGGGAGTTAATCTGCGGATGTTTACCTCCAGGTATGTCCCTCTCTGCGCTGCTTTTAGCGCTAATGTCGCTGTTAAAGCTCCGCAGCGTCTCAGCGGCAGCTCGGTGAAAGCCTCCCCGGACAGGAGGAGCTGTTAGGGGGGCTGTGGCTCCGTGTCAGCGGGCAGCGGCAGCCCGGAGCGGGGCAGCCTGGCTGGGCGTTAATTCTGTCTCTCGGCTCCGAACAGGTGATCCGCGGCTTCCAGACTCTCTGTACCCGGATACCAGGTGAAGCGGAGCGGCGGCAGGAGAAGCTACATGGAGGCTAACTGACGGGGCTCGGCTGGAACGGTCTGCGGTACTTTAGCTCCACAATGCCCGCCGGTAAGCGCTGTGTGACCGTGGGACTGTGGCCGTGGGGGTGCGTGGACACGCTGGGGGAACAGGGTTCGTGTTTGAGTGTGAAACTGCTGCGTTTATTGAACTAATTACGAGAAAGCCACCAGGGTTCAAGGTAAACACTGGAGTGGTGCGTTCACGGACACGCGTCTGTGTGGGATTCCTGTTGTCTGGTACTTGACGCAGAGGTAAAGAGACGGGTTTCCTAAACCTGGGGTCGGGGTCCCACTCTGGGCCGTGGAAAAACTAAAACACGGGTCTTCAGCTGATCACTTTTTTCTTCTGTTATTCTTAAATTAACTGAGGTTTTGGAACCACTGGATTAAAAATATATTGACATGGATGAAAATGTTGATTAATCTGACAATAAATTGTTAATCAGTAAAATAAACCTGGTGTTTTAAACCAAAGTTAAATTTATGAAGGAAAATCTTTAAGTTGGGAGGAAGAAATGCATGTAAAGCTAGGAACACAAAACTGTCCCTTTGGATTTATTTTTGTGTTGCTTATAAGTTTTTACTTTAGTTTTTTTCCTTGTACAGTTAATGTTTTTGTTTTATTTTAGCAGAAAAGTAGTTTGCTAAAAAGCAACAGTTGTTAAAAAAATCAGGAAAGAACAAGTATTACACAGTATACTTGAAATATAATCAAAATAGTAACTATATATATTTTAAAATGAAAAGTCAGGTAATGAGAAAACTAAGGTGGCAACTTTGTGAGAAAAGTAATAAAAAATACAAAAGTGTGAAATAAAATTAAAAAGGTATAAGTCGTAAAAAAGATTGAAACATATTACAGAAATTAAACGTTTACAGTAACAATGATTATAAATTAAAGCCATGAAGGTCATAAAATATCCTCAAATTACAGAAAGGTTGAACATAGTTATGAAATAAAATGATGAAGAATAAACCTGGTAATGGCAAAAAACGAATATAAACTCAAATAACTCGTCCTTATTAACCCAGAAAGTAATAGTATTGTAGTAATTACCAAAATAATGGAAATATACCGTCAAATAAAAGCCTTGCAATCAGAAGAAAATGATAAATGTGAAACAAAATCAGTGAAAGAACTGCAGCTCAGGTTTTAAACTTCTGATTGAAGCATTAAAGTACATATTCATAAACTACTGCATGTGATTTGTGACGGATAAATAAAACATCCTATTTGAATGCAGGTGGTTCATCAACTCTTGTTTTAAAAAGGAAGTACATTCACTTGGAAAACAAATTACTTCCTCACAGAATAAAAATGTCAGTTTTACCTTTTGTCACAAACATTCAGTGTTTGTAAAAGTGTCTAAAAATGATTTTAAACCCAGAGAAAAACTTTGATTTCAAACACCAGAACCTGTAGATTATAAAATGTTTGAATTATGGTATCGTTTCTGTGTTGCGTTTAAAATCGTCAGGAAATCAGAGTGTTCAGGTGAGGAAGCGGTCTGAGCTGCATGGGTTGGAGAAGCAGAGCGTGTTGGAGGCTGGATCCGCGCTGCGGGACGCGCTGCGGTCTCCGAGGAAATTTAACAAATGGGTCACTTCAGCGGGAGACACTAGAGAGCTTTTCATCTTCCTTTTATCCTCTTTAAGAAGAGCCGAAATTAGGAGGAAGGAAGAGGAGCCATGTTGAGGCTTTCATGCTTATTTTATCCCGCAGGTTCTGATTAAAGTGACTAAAGGGGGAAAATCATTTCTGGGTATTTTTCTGGTTCTTTCTCTTGGTTTTTATAAGAGGGAATTTAAAGGATTTGCATGAAAATGTCCAAGATGGCCGCTCATCCAGGTGTGGTCAGATTATTTCAGGGGTTTTTGTTGGATCACAGATTGGATCAGAACCAATGTTCTGAACTGTTTGACGTTCTTTAATTTCAGTTTTCTGGTTCTTTCATGCAGACAGGAAACGGAAATGAAGGCCAAATAAGAGCATCAGAGAAGTTAGAGCAGGAATCAAAAATAAAACTTGGAGATTAAATATTAAATCTTCAGATTTGGGCTGAAGATCTTCTAGGTTTTTCCTACATGGAGATGAAAGTTTCTGATGAAATGCTTGATGCTTGAGATGAAAGCAGCTTTGTCGTCCATCGCTGCGGTTTGTCTGTACGTCAGATTTACTGGCGTACCAGAAACATGCAGGACGATGAAGCACAATGGTTCTGCTCGGATCCTTTATGGTTTTTTTAATTTAAAAAAATATATTTTAAAAAAGCAATTATGTCTATTTTTTAATTCTTGAAAGGTTCGGCTTCAATGTAAAGTTTCTGTGCATCAGTGTGGACTGGACTGGTCTGGGTTCGGTTCTGTGTGATGGTCCGGGTTCGGTTCTGTGTGATGGTCCGGGTTCGGTTCTGTGTGATGGTCCGGGTTCGGTTCTGTGTGATGGACCGGCTTCGGTTCTGTGTGATGGACCGGCTTCGGTTCTGTGTGATGGACCGGGTTTGGTTCAATGCTGCTGTTCCTCCGCACCGTTCAGCTACATCTTCACCGTTTCCATGGAGACAGCAGAGCTCCACTGGAGCTTCCTGTGTTCAGTTCAGGGCTCAGAAAACATGGAGGAAAGTTCTCTGGTCCGACCAGAACAAAATGAACTTCTGGACCGGGTCGTTCAGAACTCATCCAGGTCTTTAATGTCCAGTTTTGTCTGGAGCAACAGCAGCTGAAGAAATGATGAACAAACATTTATTTAGGAAGAGTTTTAAAGTCAAACATGTAAATTCATCTTCAGGCTTTTATTATTAAACTGTAACAGTTTTATTCTGTTAAAGTTAAATCCTAAACGCGTTCTGGAAGAATACAGGAAGTGTGTGTGTGTGGGTGTGTGTGTGTGCTCTGACAGGAAACCAGCTGCTGTTTAACGTTCCTCCTGTTGAATCCCGACTCGGCTCTAGAGACGAGCCGAACAGGAAACCAGAATCTGGAGCCAAAAAGCCCAACAGCAGGAGCATCTCTCTGCAGATAGAGCATCTTTGTTTTCTGGAGGTGATATTTCAGCCTGCTGATGCGCCTCATGTCTGCCAGATAATCACTCCCTGTGGTAAACTGCTGATTGCATTAGCGGTAATGTGACGAGTGCAGTATTGATCGCCGATTGGTTAAAGTGGCAGGAGGAAGAAATGGAGAAGCAGAAAGTCTCTGCAGAAAGAAGCCAAGAATAACTTTTGGAGTCATTGTTGGCTCTTTAGGGATGAACAATATAGTTTATCATGATCCCAGAATCATTGTCTGCAATATCAGTAACAGAGGAAATGCTTGGACTGCATTAAATATGAGCTACATTAACATCTCTGCTGCTGTTTAAGGCAGGAGAAAAGATCAGTAGGAAACTAAAACTAAAGTTGTTTCATTGTGATAACAGCAGATTTACTAAATGTAACTTTTATTACAACAACCATCTTGTTGGAAATAATTATTTTTTCAAATGGTTGGTAGTCTAATAACTATAACTAGGATCATATTGCATTAATGCTCCAATGCTTCAGTGATGGGTCGCTGCGTCCTCGGTGCACAAAGCTGCAGCATCTCAGATCCTTCCTGCCATCACTGCAGCCGTTTCTGTGTGAGCTGCAGGCCATCCTGGTCTGCAGGCTCCTGAAGCGTTAGCGCCTCAGTTAGGCCGTAATGCAGCGGAAAGATGCTGCGCAGCCTGATAAGATCATCTGTGATCAGCCCAGGTGCATGATGGGATTCCTGCTGGGAGAAACTTTATTTCCTCCTTTATTGGGTCGACGCCTTCATGTTCTCCTGAGCTTTCCAAACAGCGATCTGCTTCAGGAAGAAGAGAAGAACTTTACGTTTTTTCCCATGTGAACCCGAGGACCTCCACACTTTTCAGTTTTCCAGTTAACATTGAATTAGGCTGAACTGTTTCCTGTCTCCTGTTGGTGAATGTGGCCTGAATGGAGCAGCTGCAGGCTGATGCGTCCCGAACCGGATCAAACGCGGCGCGGCTTCCTGTGCTCTGAGGACGGTTCCTCCCTCAGTTGTTGCCTCTGATTAGTATTCATAGAATAAGACGGTTTGTTCTGCAAAGAAGGATTTTGTCCTAAATATAACTTCAAAGCAGCGTGGGCCTCCCTCTGTTTCCCTCCGCCGGTCGCGTCTCTCAGCTTTTATCTCCGTCGGCTGGATGTGTGACGCTCAGCTTGTTGCTTTTCAGCACTTCTGTAAGGATTTTCTCCTTTCAGATGTTTGCTCAGCATCAGGCTGCAACGTGTGAAATATCTGCAGTGCAGCACCTGCTGGTTTCTGCAAACACCAAACTTCTGATTATACTAAAATAATCCGGATTGGGCTGAAATGGAGGAGAACTTCAGGATGAATCCATCGCTGCAGTTTATTTCTGAAACCGAAACCCTGATGGTGGATCGGATACGATACAAACCTTTTGAAATGAGGTTTAATGGTTTAAATCATACACTGTAAAAACACAAAATCTTACCGTGCATTTTTGTCTGGAAATATCTCAGTACACTAGGAATAAGAACGGACTTACAAGTAACTTTTCAGCAAGAAATAGGATCTTGTTTTAAGTCAATAATAAATTTTAATAAATAAAGAAAAATAAAAGAAATAATCTGCCAGAGGAAGATTTTAATTTATAATCTGGGAAAATGGCAGATTATTTCACTTTAAACTAGTTTTTTAAATTTTTTTTATCAATGTTATAAAATTGTTTATTTTGCTGAAAAGTTATTCTAAGTTAGTTTTGTCTTATTTCAAGTCTACTGAAATATTTTCACTAGAAACTAGACAAAAAAATACTTGGTAAGATTTTGTTTTTGCAGTGTAGCTAATCTTAATCTTTTTGATTATCAGATTATTTTCCTACTAAGTGTTTCTTAAACGAGTCACTATGAAGCAGGTACCTACCAACATGGCTGCCAGTTGTTAAAACCTGCCTTCAAAATAAAAGCTCTGGTTTGAAATGGTTAAAACCAGAATATGATCAGTTTTGTTTGTACCTTCCTGCTCCACCTGGTCCAGTCCTGATTTATTTCTTGAGTCTTTTGTCTCATAAAGAAAATTAAATCCCAACAGATTAATAATCTCTGGCTGCTCAGAGACACGCAGAGCTGAATTAAACGTCATGAACATCTGCTTTGTGTCGTTCTGAAGCGAACACGTGGAGACCTGCCGTCCCTGAAGGACGGGCCTCTCCTGAGGAGCGGAGTGAGAGCTTTTACCTTTCAGATGGAAATCAGGAGCCGGGTTTGTTCGGCTGAAGTGCGGCCCCATCATGTGAGGAGACGGCTGACATTTACTCCCCCACGTTTCAGCTAAATGGCTGAGTTTCTGCAGCGTGTCGGTCTGACCTGTTGACATTTTCTCAGGGAAAAATCCAAAGTTCTGCTGTGCTTCACCTCTCTGTGGTTCGTCTTTGTTTCCTGATCAACAGCCGTTTTAAGGATGTCTGTGACGAACCTTTAAACTGCATGTTTACAATGAAAATCCTTCGCTGGACTCTGAGGCTGAATTTCTTTTCCTTTTAGAGAACGGTTGACTCCATGTGAGCCGTCGGTTCTGCAGTTTGTCCTTTTTAGGACGTCAGTGGATCAAAGTATGAGATGGTGACCTGCAGCACAGACCTGGCCTCCACGCCGCGTCTCGGTTATTTACAGCCGTGGCCGAAGCGCTTCAGTGATGCACATGAAGTCACTGAAAGTCTCAGTTATTCTGCAGAGGAATCAGATGCCTGGTAATCAGTTGGAAAGATGTTTAATCAAAAAGAAAATTAAATTTTTGTGCAAAATAATCATTTAATTTGAGCCTTCTGGTGTGGAATGCCTTCACTGCTGCCAACTTGTTCAAGTTGAGCTAATTTATCTAGCTAGCTTGTAGCTAGCTTAGCCCATACTTCTCCCTCCATGTTTATTTTTTTTAAATGGATGACTTTGCCACATCATTTATACCAGTATGCCATAAACGTTGTTCACAATTATTCAGAATAATGCAATATTTGGATTTATTAATCTTGCTTTTTGTTTTGTAAAAAGCATTAGCTGCAAATCTGCTAGTCCTTAGGATTAACAGCTGCTATCCGTCATCATCTTGTTTCCTCATCAAAAGATTTATGATAAATGACACGTCTGGTTTACATCCTTGTCATTTGACATTTTTTCAGTGAAATCAACTAAATCAAAGCGATGTTAGACTAACGGTCTGGTTTTTGACTAGCTTACAGTTAGTCATGCTGAGGGTCATGTTGGAGTTTATGAGGCCTCCCTCAGGCTTCAGGTTTAAATCAGTCTGCAGATTGAGCTGCGTTATCTGGATTACACAACCTCAAACCCACACATATTTACACAAAAAGCAGATGGCCAGGTTTTCTAAAATATGGAAACCCTTCACCTGCAGGTTGTCCAGTCAGGTAAAATGATTTTAACGGCAAACAAACCCTCTCTGCTCATCAGGGTTTGCTTCTTGAGTTCTCCTCTGAGGAATAATTAGAGTTTAGGGGAGGTTGCACACTCCGGTCTCTGCAGAGCGGCTGCTGCTGCCGTCGGCGAGGGGAAACACAAACACCGCAAGGTCAGCGATGACTGCCGGAGTCTGAGGCAGGAGGGGGGAGAGAGAGAGAGAGAGGCTGGCCACGGAGACAGCAGGAGAGACGGAGGAGCGGAGGTCCGCCTGGGAGGCCGTTCACTGCTTCACCTCCAACAGGATGGATTCAGAGAGCAACGAGTCCGGTAGGAGGCTGTTCATTTCTGACTCTGGCAGACAGATGGAGGCCGAAGGGTCTGTGGACGATCCCGCGCTCGGTCGCGGCCATCGATCTGCTCCTGAGGCCCGATAGCCAATCAGCGAGCTGGGTCCGCCTGACCGGCGCACCTTGAGACCAATCAGAGGGGGCGCTGAGGCCAGGTAGCCGTAACAAGGAGGGACGAGCCGCTGCAGGGCGCTGATTGATGATGATGATGATGATGATGGTACTAACTGCTGTTTTATGGTCTGCCCTCCTCAGAAACTCCTGACTTATTAAGGATTTACTCTGAAGGTTAAACAGGAAGAAAACATGGCGTTTCCAAAGCAGTTTAAACTTTTAGAAAGGATTAATTTACTCCTCTGTCTCTTTCAGTGGTTTCTGTTTACAGTAAGATCATCCAGCTATGATCTTACCTTCATTTCTGGATATTAATATTTTCAGGGGAAGAAATGTGGTAACGGTTGTCTGATAAATGATTTAATTCTGCTGTATTTGACTCAAATCAGTATTTTTTACTCCCGTTTGACCTGTTTGTGTTTTACTGCCAGAGGTTAGTGTTGCTTTGGTTTTATTTTATTTTATTTTATTTTTTTTGATGATGTAAGTTCACGGCTTTCTAGTCTTAAAAACTTTAATTTGAAGAATCTGTTTTAATATTTTCCATTTATGTGAGGAAAGCATTTCCCCCTACAGGTTCTTGAGTTTTTGTTGTGTGTAAATGTTTCAGATCATGAACCAGAGGAATAAATCAGGTTAAATTTGTATTTCCATCTAGAGAGGAGTTATCCAAACCAATCTGATCCCAGTAGTCCCGTCAACGCAGCAACAATTCTGCAAAGTAGAGCGGGTCAGAATCCCGGTGGTTGAATTTTGACATGTTCTGTTTTTCAGAACCGTTTTAATTCCTCCACAAAGGAAGAAGTTTGAGACGCATAACCGAGTCGTTAAAAGCACCGACTTGGTTTCAGAAAAGTTTGCATCCACTTGCACAAATCAGCGCTGTTTGAAACATGCCAAACCCACAGGGGGCAGTATAGCGCAGAGCTACCAATCAGATTGCTTCAAAACAACTACTACTTCCTGTTTTCAAAGTAAACATGGTGCCGGGAAGTTCAGATGTTGGGTTGAGCTCCGTTTAAATACCTTACTGGAATATAAAGTTAATAAAACACAAAGTGTTGGTTGGGAATCGCCAGGCGGGTCGCTCAGGTCCTGGCTCCTGTTTGTAAACAATAATTCATTTATAAATGTAAATCACTTAACAGTTTGTCATTTCCAATAATGAAATTAATGTGACAAAAGAAGACGCCTGTGAGGGAGCAGATCCTTCTTCACAGATCCGTTTGGAGCGTTTCTGATGGTCAGCAGCGGGTTTGCAGGGGAATCTGAGCATGAAGGATGCGCGGTTGTTTGGACGCCGTCCTTCATCTGCAGGCTGACAGATGTTTGATTGGCAGCGCGGCTGAAAGCACCAGAGGTCATCTGATGCCTTTCACGCTTAATTAAGTCCCTCCCATCCGTGGCGCTACCTCACTGAGAGCCGGACAGATTTCCTTTTCTGTCTTTGGGAGACGTGCGTGTCATGTTATTCCAAAACAGAAGCTGGGCTACGTGCCTGCGGACAGAAGCACAAATAACTTGATGTGGTATTTTTAGGATGGAAACAAAACTTGGATTCATTCAACAGAAGCTTTTTCTTAAATGATGACGGTTTCACTGGTATCGTTTTACTCTGAATGGTATACAGAAGTTTATAAAGTCTCCCGATTTTATCTGGTGGTGTTTTTAGGCTCCATTATTGTTTTCAAAGCTGTATTCAGTGATCTTCTCACTGAGCCTAAAAAGTTTAAATATGCTCAACTTTTTTCATAATTTTATGAACACAAAAAAACAATAAAATATATATTTATGTGAAATAATGGAACACAGCCATTCCTAGGTTGGCTAGCATCCAACGTTAGCTTGGCTACAACGTTAGCTTGACTTCTCTTAGATTAGCTCATCTGCTCCTAGGCTAAAATTAGCTTGGTTGTTTCTAAGCTAACAGCAGCTTGACTGCTTCTAGCTAGGCTAAAATTAGCTTGACTGCTTCTAGCTAGGCTAAAATTAGCTTTGCTGCCCCTTGGCTAGCTGGGTTCTTCCAGACAAGCGTTAGCTTCACCATTCTAAACCAAAATTAGCTTTGCTAAACCCCAAGTACGCATCTACGTCCAGGGCTAGCTGAGGATTCCTTCTCTTAGCAGCTAAGAAAATGAGATTTCTCTCCATTACATCTTTGTTTTTTATGCTAAACATCATTTAGAGATTGATTATGTTGACTGGTAGCTAAACTATCATTAGAAGATCTGATTAGCATAGCTGCTAAAATATTTTCTGTTCACTGATTTATTCAATGTTTGAGTATATTGATGGAAACATAAAATCCTGCTAAATGACAGATAAACATATCTTGTATTTGCTAATATTAACTGGTTACCATCACATTTTACTGAACTGCTCTAAACTGGAATAATTTGTTTCTGGGAACCGGATCCCAAACTAAAAGGATTAATATTTCTTTGCTTTTATTGTTGATTTATTTTTCATCTGGCATTAACCTGTTGTAACTATGGATTCTTTCTGCTATTCATAGAACCACCTTGGTTATGGCATTGCTGTGCAGGTCTGTTAAGTTTCTGCTGTTTCTTCCATCCATCCATTTTCTTTACACCCTTGTCCCACAGTGGGGTCGGGAGGGGCGCTGATGCCTATCTCCAGCTATCGTTCCAGGCGAGAGGTGGGGTACACCCTGGACAGGTCGCCAGTCTGTCGCAGGGCAACACAGAGACAAACAACCATGCATACACACAGTCACACCTAGGGGCAATTTGGAGAGGCTAATTAACCTGATAGTCATGTTTTGTTTTGGATTGTGGGAGGAAACCGGAGTACCTGGAGAAAATCCACGCATGCACAGGGAGAACATGCAAACTCCATGCAGAAAGACTGGGAATGGGAATCGAACCCAGAACCTTCTTGCTGCAAAACAACAGCTCTACCAACTGCGCCACTGTGCAGCCCTCTGCTGTTTCTTATTTACCATATTTTAATGCTAGCTGCTGTTTCACGTAACTTGGACATAAATCATGGTATTTATTGTTTCTTCAGGGGTTAAAACTGGTGAATTTACCCATTTCTGTCAGAACCAGTCTTAATGTCATTGCTTTTAGGATTTAGTTTGTATTAATTATGAATATAGTCACCATGTGGATTTTGGTTTAGCCTTAAATTGAAGCTTTTATTCATAAACATTCAGTTTTTAACTTGACTCATCCATACAGCTTTTCTAGATCATTTTCCACTCAGATTGTGTCAGGATCCTGGTTTAAGGTTAAAATGAAGAGATGTGGGAAGTTTTGTAGATTTCCAAATTAAATTGGTGTAAATTGAGACAACGCTGGTTTCCCAGAATCCCCGGTTCCTGGAATCGAACTTCCAGGATTAATTTAGTAATTACTCTGTGTCCTGCTCATTTTCATCTGGTCTGATCTGAATTCATAGCGTCAGTGGATGTCTCTCTCTCATGACCAGCAGTTTGAATCCAGTCACACCAGTTTAAAGTCTTCATTTTCTCTGCAGGTTTATTATGGGATGGCGTTACTTTGGACTGGCGGATCCAGTCTGTCGTCCTCTGGCTGTTTCTGCCTCACTGGATGATTAACAGACCCGGAAAGTTGACTTATGATATAAACTCAAACCCTTTTAACCTGGATGGGATAAAAAATTAGCAGAACAAAATTATAGAGCGGCACAAATGGGATGTGCTGTTGCCATGGAAACGGAGATGTTTTTGTCCTGATTTGACACTTGCTCCGTTTTTCCCTTCGAAGCTGCAGCCTTTTGGAAACGAGAAGAGATGCATTTTTTATTAGTTTGTAACAAAATAGGAAGATTCGGTCCGTAATGTCTGGTTCTGCTCAGAGGGAAACTGATTTCCTCTGATTCTTCAGGAAGGAGGAATCGGAGGCGAACATCTTTTATGTTTTTATCCAAGCTGCGTTTTCATTTGAATATTAGATAAAATCTGCATTTAAGCAAATTTAATGTTCCACAGAAAAATCCATAATATAGGAGAGGAGTCGCCTTTAATAAGTTTTAATTTGATCTGCTGCATCCTGATTGGTTATAATTAAGTGGAAGGAAAAACTCCAGAAAATGTAGGAATGTTTCTGATCTCCATTATTATGAACAAAGATGGAGAATAAATATTGACCTTTTTAGGTTTTATTCTACGGCTCCCGGTTACTTTAGTTATCAGTTATTCTGATGTGATTGGAGGAAAAAATGAAAACATTCTGCAGATTTTTCATTTCAGCTTAAAAAATGCAAATAAATTAATTTTTAAAAAATAAGTAATATTTATAAAAGGGCATTCTTTCAGTGAAAGGTTGATCATTGGTAGCAAACAATGCAGATAAAAGCTCAGCCCTCTGATTGGTTCCCTGTTTGGAAGCAAAAGGAGATTCGCAGATTTTACAGAATCTAAAACTGGAGCATCCAAAGAGCTCAGATTTGCACACTAAAGTTTTTATCTTAATTGTTTATATTTTGTGCAGTTTGTCTTAATTATGGGTGTGATTACATTGTTCTTAGCAAGTTTTAAAAATTTTCCAGTTAATTTATTTATAAATTGGTCGATAATTTTTAATCAGTTTGATCATTTCAGCCGTTTATTCCGTTTTTTTTTTTTTTTTTTTTTTTTTTTTTTTTTTTTTTTTTTTTTTTGTCCAAATGTTGGTTCTGCCACCAGAAAAGTGAGGATTTGTGGTCGGTCTCTAATTTTAAATGTTTATGTCGCTTTGTCTCGTCAGGTTAGCAGCCGGCCTCCCCCCTCCCCCACCTGTTTCTGCTTGTGCTTCAGTTTCTCTTTAATTTCTGTCGGTCTTCAGGGTTTGTTGATCTCATCTCATCATTTTGGCTGCAGTCGTCTGCAGAGACTCACTGTCTGGAGGAGGGATGGAGGAGGGATGGAGGAGGACGGAGGGATGGAGGAGGATGGAGGGATGGAGGAGGACGGAGGGATGCAGGAGGATGGAGGAGGATGGAGGAGGGAGAAGTGACTTTAAATTGGTCTCATTTGTCTCTGCAGCCAGCCGTCCCTCCATCTCCCAGCTCCCCATGGGCCTCTTTTCATCCTCTCCATCCTCTCCTCATCCCTCCATCCTTTCCTCCCTCCATCCTCTCCTCCTCCCTCCATCCTCTCCTCCTCTTCTCACCGGCTGCTCTGCCCTCTTGGTGGCTGTATTTTGCCGGTAGACGGATGGCCGCTGTCTCTGCCGAGGCGAACGGACCGCGGCTCCTGGCTTTAGGATCGTTATGAACCCGACCTCCCTGATCCGGAGCAGCAGAACCTGCTGGTTCTGAAGCTTCTTTACTGACCTGAGCAAATAAACATTATGAATCGGAGAGGAGTTATAATTAGAAAGTTTGTCTTTTTGTTTTTCCTCTTTTTAAAGGGACAGTTTTCCAGCCACACAGAGACATTTTATAACATTATCAAGTAACTATATTAGCTTAAACTGTTGCATATAAATCAAATACGACTTGAAAGAAATTTGACTTTGTAATTTAATGCCTTGAAATTGGATCTCTGTCTCTTTAAGAAGTGGCTGGTCTTTCTGAAGCTCCGCCTCCAGGAAGTCATCATTAATCTTTTAGCAACGTTTAGCCTGCGTTGCTCTGAAGTTCCTATAACGAGCTCAGCAGCTCCACCAGAGGTTTGCTAATCGCTGCTGGCTAGTCTGGAGGAGCTGGGGGAGGAGCTGTGCCTGGAAGGCGGGGCTAGGTCCACCCAGGCGTTTTGCACAGCTGAATGGTTTCCATGGAGATTATAGGATTTCTCAAACATGCATTAATTTATTCTGTCATAAACATGTTTTTTTAGAAACTGTTATTAGTTAAATGAATAATTAGTATTTCAGTTTGGGAAGACGTTGTGCTGTGATGACGGTAGAAGTGGACTCGGTTTGAAGCTGGTGAAGCTTCAGCAGCGGTTATGTCTGCAGAAACGTGCGGTCGGGATGAGCAGCAGCAGATTTATGATCCATCATGTCTGTTTCCTCCAGGCCATGAAAGCAGCAGCCGGATCCATAACCGTTATTCATTCCTTCATTTGTTTGGCTTATTAACTCTCAGCTGTTTCAGTTTTATTTGTTTGGACTAAATATCATAAACTCTCTCTGCTTATAAGCGCTGTGACCTGTCACCTTCGTCTTAATAAAGCAGCAGGATGATGATGGTGATGATGATGGTGATGATGATGGGTATGAAGGTCAGACTGAGGCAGGTTTTGGAGCCTGTTTATCTAAAGAAACGATCTCAGCCTTCATAATGTCATCAGTGAAACCAGCTGATCTCTTATCAACTCAAAGTTTTGTTGTTTTGTCTCACGTAAATCATCGTTCCTAAATCTTCATGGACGCCCTGATGTCTCCTCTGCAGCAGCTGGACGGACGTCCGTCCTCCGAGCCGTTTGGGTTGTTCTGGTCCTGTCGGAGGTATTAACCAGCAGGGAGGGAGCCGCGTTTAATCTTTTAGATTATGTGCCTCTGGTGGTTCGGGTGTAGATTAAAGCTCTGCTGGAGCTTTTCACTGAGCTGAAGTGTTTATTTAAAACTGGTTTCTACCAGGAACAAACTGCTGGAAACATTTTACTCTGGATGTGAGGAGGTCACAGAGTTTTAGTCTTTGTTTTATTCTGACCTGTGGAGCATCCAAAGAAAAGATCCAACTCAGATTCGAAAGGTTGAAACAAAACCCAACAAAGAGTGATTCTGTTTTTTTTTTTTTTTTTTTTGCTTTGTTTGGGTGTAAACATCACAAACTGGCAATTTGAAAATTACACTTTAAGCTGCAGAGTTTTTGTTGTGGTTGTTTTTGTTGTGGTTGTTGCCAAACACTGCTAATGTTCACCGTTGGTGTGAACATTGTGTTTTAGTGTCTGCGCTTTAGGTACAATTTAAATTTACTCTGGGAAAGAGGAACTCTGTCTAAACCCTTTGAGGTTTTGGATAAATAATTTGGTTTTGGGTGTAAAAGTTCATGAGCTGTTCAGGTTGAGACCAGATGCATTTCCAGCATCGATGAAATAAAATAAACCTTCAATGATTATTTACACACATTAAGGAAAAACATCTCAGCCCTGAACATGTTTCAAAGCAGGTCAATGTTAATTTTTTCAGGTGGTCAGGAATTAAAACTTGAGTTTTGTTTCAGTCGTTCATTAAACTTAATGCTCCTGTTTCCTCCCGGATGTGAATCAGTCGCCATCAGATATGAACGTTTGTCATCGTTTGTTTACCGTTTGCATCTGATTTGCATGGAAACCCGGCCGCTCTGCGTCAGGTGAGGCCCTCCTGAAGCCTCTCCGGTTCCACAGTTTCCCTTCGCCTCGTTGGGTCACATTTTCCTGTGAACAACGCGGCCGGTAACCCGAGCCGCCGCGGCCGGGCCGGCACCGCAGAGGCTCGTCTTCGCCTCACTGTGAGGTAACTCCAGGTGATCGGAGTCACACGGCTTAAGCCGATTGGCTGAGCCTGCCGTCCGTCACACAGGTGCAGCCGGACCGGCAGCAGAGTCTGAAGGTGTGGCAGATGGACACATGGTCTCACCTGGGGAGGCAGAAACGCAGATCTGCATGTTTTACATGTTGGCGTCTTCTGAAGATCTGGAGCAGAATTATTTTGACCTGAGGAGTAAAACTTCCTCCCATCATGCCGTCTCTCTGTGACGTTCTGAGGAGATACAGGCAGGTTCCTCAAACCGAGGCGGACGGAGCGTTCAACTACAACCGGGCCTCAAACAGACGAGGATTCCCGAATGCCGGTAGGTCCGGAGATCCTGGAAGGTGGGTGTGATGCCAGGCGTCTCTGAGTGTCTCCTGGATCAGATGATTAAGTCATGAAGGAGGTGATTCATGTGTTCATGAATCTAAAGGTTACACCGTTAAACAGCCCAGAGTTAAAACTTCAGATGACGAGTCGATACTTCAGCTCAACAGAAATGATTCAACTCAGTCGGACTGAAAACCAAACTATGAATTCTCCAGACGTGAACCAAACCGTGAGGAATCGTCTGTTCAGTCGGTGAACCTTTTACCTCAGAGGTTCCTGAATGAAAACTCCTCACTGGGTCGTTTATTCAGCCCATCTGGTCTCCAGCTGGTGACTGGATGAAGGACGAAGAGGTCGTCTGTTTGGACCCTAAAGTTCAAAGGTCACGGGCGAGTTTTATTTGTTTAAAGCCGTTAATTCAACTCTGATGGATGCTGTGTGTGAATGTTTAAAACAAAGCCATAAAGCTCTGCCGTCTGTAAAGAAAAATATTCAGTTTGTGTAAATCTTGAGCTAATTAAAGCCTCTGACCTCTGCAGCTGAATTCAAATAGGATTCAATTTCTTCTTCTACATATTTAACATTAAAGACAAACAACCAGCTGGTCAGAATCGTTCAAACTGGTTCTGTTTGGTTTTTAGTCCTTTCTGTTGGGTTTTTATTCATGAGTCGTTGGGTTACGTTGGTGACCTTCTCAGGTCAGAGCCGCGTCTGAACGTGTGACTTATTTTACGTTTTGGTGCGCTTCCCCCTGACCGCTGCAGATGTTTGTATCCTCGCTGCGCTGCGGTGATGGATCTGATCGGCTGTAATCGCCTTCCCTCGGCCGGCCGAGTGAAGCTCGTCGGTGTAATTCATCAGTCTTCTGCTGCGCGTCGGGATTATGCCGTCCTCTCCTTGCAGGTTCGTCAGCGGACACTAAACCTGATGCATTGCCTCAGTTACCGTATCGAAGGCATGAAGCTCTCAGCCAGAATAAACTTCAACGTCGTTCATTTTCTGCTGCTGGCGCCGCCTGAGAAACAAACAACTGAATCCAGTCATTTATTTTCATTCAGCTCCCAGTTACAGTCAGAAGGTCGGATCTTCATCATAAACACTGAATGGGTTCAGATTACTGACAGTAATGTTGGCCGGAAAAATGTGATTTACTTAAAATCCTTGGAAAAATTTCCACTAACATTTTTCAAGTGGATATTGGTGCTTTACTTGTTTATATCTAGTAAATTATATTAATCGCACAACTAAGGATTTTAGAATAAATTAGATCAATTTAACTTGGGTCTTGTTACATGCACTTAATCAAAATACGTAAAATCAATTAACTTTTTTTCACAAAATATCAATTACAGTCAAATATTAAGTAAATATTTTACCTTCTTTGTATTTAGATGTTTTATTTTTAAAGATTAGTAAATCTAACTGAATTTCTGGTAACACTTTATTTGAAGGGGGTTGAATAAGACTGTCATGACACTGTCATAAACATGTCATAACACCTGAAATGAACATGAATAACCCTTCATGAATATTTGACTGTTGTCATAAATATTCATGAAGGCTTATTCATGTTTATGACGGTGTCATGGCAGCCTTATTACCCCCCTTCAAATAAAGTGTTACCGAATTTCTTTTTATTTTACCAGATAATAGAATTAAGACATATCAGTTTCCATATAAATTAGAATTAATTTTTACACATAAAATAACAATGGTTGAAGTCAGACGTTTGTAAGAGAAGCAAAGTTTCAGTTTAGTATCCTTTACAAAACCAGTTTGGATTCTTTAAACCAACCAGTTCAAATGGACTCGATCAGCGTTGCCAGGGCAACGGATCAGATGTGAAATAAATGATCCCATAATCTTGTTGATCGAAACGTCAAGCTGCAGTTTTGGAGCTGCAGCTTGACGTTGTTTTATTCTAGCTTGATGTTGTCTTCCGCTAGCTTGACGTTGTGTTATGCTAGCTTGACGTTGTCTTGCGCTAGCTTGATGTTGTCTTGCTCTCGCTTGACGTTGTTTTGTTAGCTTGACGTTGTTTTATGCTAGCTTGATGTCTTGCGCTCGCTTGACGTTGTTTTATGCTATATTGACGTTGTCTTGCGATAGCTTGACGTTGTCTTGCGCTAGCTTGACGTTGTCTTGCGCTAGCTTGACGTTGATTTGCGCCAGCGTGACGTTGATTTGCGCCAGCGTGACGTTGATTTGCGCTAGCTTGACCTTGTTTTGCGCTAGGTTGACGCTGTCTTGCGCTAGGTTGACGTTGTCTTGCGCTAGCTTGACGTTGTCTTGCGCTAGCTTGACGTCGATTTGCGCTAGCTTCTCGTCGATTTGCGCTAGCTTCTCGTCGATTTGCGCTAGCTTGTCGTCGGATTGCGCTAGCTTGACGTCGATTTGCGCTAGCTTTACGTTGTTCTGCGCTAGCTTGACGTTAGCGCCTCCATGGCAGAAAAACCTCCCAGATGCTTCCATCTCAGCCTCTGCAGGAGCCTGATCATGTCTGACAGGAATTCACAGTTTCAGGTCAAAACCAATAAATAAGCTTATGAATATTTAACATTTCTCTCTGCTTCAGGCTTCTGATGTCCAGACTTTAACTTCCTGCTGAAATCCCGTCGGTGTTGATGTAGTGTTGACGCCCGGCTGCTGCCAGTCATGAACAAGCTCTGCTCCGGCAGTTCTGCCGAAACGGGTTTTTTATGAAGTCGCCTTTAACGAAGCTTTTCTGGAGCAGAAAGTCGCTGAGCGCCTGCTGGGAATCGAAGCAGAGCGATTCTTTTCTCCCGCCTGGCGGCAGAAATCCGTTTCTTCCTGTTTGGTATTCGGGTCTGGGGTTGAATCGATTCATCTGTTGAGCTGAGCTCACCTCATCGAGCCGCTGTTGACCTTTGACACTCTGAGCTCACCTGACTCACCTGGTTCAGGTTGTTAAATGCTGTGTGTGTGTGGGTGTGTGTGTGTTGTTACTGTGTGTGTGTGTGTTGTTACTGGAGTCCACTCAGTTGTTCTCACTAGAAGAGAGGAGGAATCGCTGCACAAAGCAGATTGATTTAGTTTTAAAAGTTTCTGGATCTTTGATTTCAGAAAACATTCAGGAATGAAAATAATTTTTAAAATGTCTGTGGACATATTTCAAATTTTACCCTTTCTAGCTCTTTTTCAGCTCAACCACCTTTATTTATTCATTTTTTCTCTTTTAATTTATTTATTTTGCCGCCAGCATCCAGCCAAGCGTCTATTTATTTTCTAACTGTTATATATCCTTCCAGTATTTATTTTTATTTGACAGCCCCAAAGAAAATTGTATTTATGTCCAGCATAAAAACTCCAGAGTTCATGAATTTGTTCTCCATACATATTTTTATTTCTATATTTTCATGTTCGTACTTTATTTTATTTATTAATGCCTTAAAGCCCAATTATTTATATCTGTGTATTTATTTTTCCTCTCACGATTTATTTAACAGCCCCAAAGCAAAATGTATTTCCTTATTGATTTACTTATTGATGTAAGTAAATCAGGTTACCGTATGGTAATGATTAGGATCTATCTGTGGTTCGGTCAGAACCTGTCTGGGTTCTGCCTCGGCCTCCAGCCGACCCGCCGCCGACCCGATCTTCCTCGCCGTGACTCTGACTCATCGTCTTATTGACTCACTGAAGCTGGTTTGTGTTTGAAGACGGGTGGCGGCTGGATGCAGAGGAAGTCGGGCTGTTGTGTGGCTGAATCATGCTGGGCCGGCGGATCCAGAACTGGTTTTGGTTCTGGAGGTTTTTAAGCTGCAGCAGGTTCTGGTGGTTCTGACCCGACATGTTTGTCTCGTTTCCCAGGAGTGTGTGGCTGCTGCGGGCCCCTGAGGCCCCGGTACAAGCGTCTGGTGGACAACATCTTCCCTCTGGATCCCAAAGTGAGTCCAACAGGGTTCAGCACCGGGGGCCCAAACTGAGGCCCGCGGGCCAGAAGTGGCCCTGTAAATGATTGTGTCAGGCCCCTGACCAGAAGTTAAGACTGGTAAAAATGTTTGGCCAATGAAATGGAAATCAGTTGATGACACAACGGATAATAAGTCTGAAGGAGTTTTTTATGTTTTGGATTTTAATGATATGCAGATTTAATTAAAATTTGGTTTAATTTTTGAGCAGCTAAAAACTGAAGAATAGGAAAAAAATTCACAATTAACACATTTTTGCTTTGTAATGAGTTTTGTGGCCTGTCAGTGGTTTTATTTTTCCGTCCATCGGGGCATAAAGTTTGGACACCTCTGCTTCAAAGCTGCAGAGTGTAACTTTTATAAAACAGTTTTTAGAGATTTGTTGATAATCATGTTATGAGACAGATAATCTGTGAAAAAGTCAAGCTTCTCTGGCTTCTCCCAGAGAACCAATCAGAGCCAGGAGGCGGTCCTTGGTGCTGTCAATCATCCCCCTGGCTAGCAGTCTGCCATAAATGCTAAGGCTATTTAGCATAGCCACCGATGACATTTGATGAACAACTTTTCTGAAACGTTAAGTTGTTCCTCCTCCTTCAGCGAATTTAGTAGCGTGTTCCCAGTATTGATTGACAGCACTAAGCCCCTCCTCCTGGCTCTGATTGGTTGTTTCTGGTGCATTTCTTCAGCTGGGACATTAGCTCCGGGAGGAGGAGGTTGATGTTTTCACAGATTCTGTCTCATGCCGTCTGCTCATAGCTACAGATTTAACAAATATGTACAAAACATTTTGTTTTTATGAAAGTCGCGTACTGCAGCTTTAACGTTTTAATCTGTTTTATTATGAATTAGATGTTAAGTTTAGGTTAAAGCTAATGAAATAAAAACCATGGAGACGTCAGGCGGTAGATCTGAGCGTTGTCAGTTAATCTCTGATGGTCTGATCTGGGAGGAACGTTCTGAGTCCGGACCGCGCCGACCCGTTTTCTCCGCTCTGCTTCTGCCAGGATGGCCTCAGCAAGTCGGACATGGAGAAGCTGACGTTCTACGCCGTGTCGGCGCCGGAGAAGCTGGACCGGATCGGGGCGTACCTCGCTGACCGGCTGAGCAGAGACGTGGTGCGGCATCGCTACGGGTGAGGAGCCGGTCCGAACGGAGCCGGACCAGAACCTGGAGTCTGGGTCTGACGGCGGCCATGTTGCCTGCAGGTACGTGGTGATCGCCATGGAGGCGCTGGACCAGCTGCTGATGGCGTGCCACTCCCAGAGCATCAAGCCCTTCGTGGAGAGTTTCCTGCACATGGTGGCCAAGCTGCTGGAGTCCAGAGAACCGGACCTGCAGGTTCTGGGAACGAACTCGGTAAGCAGCGCCGCCACCGGGTCACACACGGGTTTTCACCAGAACTCACTCTGAACTCGCTGCTGTTTGGAGAGACGGAAACTCGACTTCTGTCTCCTTTACGTCTCCAGGAGATTCAGAAACCAGTAGAGATGGAGCTTAAAGGAAATCAGTTTATTATTTTAATACAGATAATAAATGACTTTACTACCCAAACCTACGCCCATGTGCCAAACATTGAATGAAAAATAAAATATAAGAATTTTCCCAAGTTATTTTATGATATGGTGACACTAATTAATACTATCATTATCAACAGTATTAATTTAACATATTTAATTATTTAATTTTATTTCCAATACTGTTGTTTTTTATTTGTTTTTTATGTTTCATTATTTGTTTTTTATTTTTTTCCCATATTGTGTATTTTGTTAGGGATTTATTTATTTAGACAAATAAAAAAATGTGTAAATAAAGGACAAAACAGGATGAAGCAAAGTGTAAAAAGGAAAAATCAATGTATGATTAAAAAATGACGGTAAAATACGACATGCAGAATATGGAAAAACTAAATATAATGTAATAAAACATGATGGTAAATAAATGTTTTAATAAATAAAAAACGTAAATTGAAAAATTAGAAATATTAATAATGAAATAAAAAGGGGAATTAATAAAAAGATTTGAAGTGAAATGCAAAAATTAACTGGAGATGATGTTGAATTAATACTGTTAAAAATGATGAATATTAACTTCTATTCAATCTGTGTAACCAAATAAGTTAAAGTTCAGATTTTTTTTTTTTGGTGCAATATTAGCAATATATTTATCTCTTGCCAGTTTTGGCAGGATTAGTCCTCCATATCCTGACCAGGAGCAGCAGAGACGAAAACATGGAGGACCGTTTCTCTAGAGCGTTTATGGATCAGAACCACCTGATGATGATCCATTAATCTGGACGTTTTATGGAATTGGTTTAAGTTTATTTGCTGCTTCAGAGCAGATCCAGGATTCAGGAGAGACTCTGCTGCTGCTGCTGCAGCATTGATGCTGCTGCTGCTGCAGCATTGATGCTGCAGCATCTGGAACAACCTTACTGACGTTCCTGCTCTTTATGGTTCAGAAATCGAACTGCTGCTGGCAGTAAAAAACAAAAGCAGGCTGTGAAATGAAGTTTCATTTTTAATTAACTGTCTTTTAGCAGATATTAAAATCTTTTTCTGTCCCTGCATCAGGGAGAAGCGTGGCTGCTTTCGCTGTAATTGCGCTTTAATGTTTGCCTGCATGTGCTGCGCAATAAATCCCAGAAAATATGAGCTCATAATCCACAAAGTTAGCTATTAAACTCAAACTTATTACCTTATTTTTATGAAATGGGCTAAATATGTGAGTTGGCTGCAGCCCAGAGGCTGGTGGAGGTTTAAGAGCTAATTCTGCTCTCATTGTGGCCCAATAACGCAGCGAGAGGAAACGGTGAAATCATCCTGAAGCTGCTTCCAGATCTGTTTCCTTCCCTCTGAAGGTGAAATAAAAGTAGTTTCCTCTGGGTTCTGTCATCCCGGCTATTGCTGGCGCTCCATCTGAGCCGCGGGTTCAGATGGACCTGCATTATTTATGTGTGGTATTTATTCTGTGACGGAGGAGAACGATGCAGAACCGTGGCAGTTAGATTGTCCTCCTGGTGGTCGCAGCAGATCTGCTTCACGTTGTTCTGTCGGATCAGGAAGACTCGGCTGCTTCCAGTCCATCACCACCAGTTTACTTTATTTTATATGACAAAACTGAGATCGCAGCAACAAAAACGAAGTTTAGAAAAATACATGAGCTAAAGACATGGAAGCAGAAAACCTGAAACTGCAGCATCCAAATGGAGAAATATCATCAGCTGAGTTTCTGTTACAAATGTGCACAAATATTCTGCTGCTGATAAAAAAACAAACACAATTTCGCATTTACTGTGTTTCCATTAAATAAGAAATTAAATTAAAATCAGGTGCATAAGTTTGTTTGGCAATAAGTCATTAAAAATCATGGCGGTTGTGCGTGATGTATTCATGATTCAGCCACGGTGCTCATCAGCCAATCAGAGGAGACGTCTGCGTCTCATCCAGGCGTTGGAGCGTCAAGCCCCGCCTACTTTGCTGAGGCTGCGGCGGTTTGGGGAAATTGGTCGGCCATTTTACATTAGAGAGATGGCTTCAACACATTGGAATGAAACGGCATTTTCTGAACTGAGATGCTGAGAGCTGAAAAAACAGACAATCATCCTCCCACCACTTCCTGTGGTCTTTGTCGTTTCTGCCAGTAGAAACATCTGTGGTTGATGAAAAGTGTCTCCATTGCAGTTTTGTGAAATAAATTTCGATGTGACTGAAAAACCACCTCATCCTAACCCAAAAACGTTTCATCAAAGAACATGAGTTTCTTTTCAATGCCGTGTTTCCATTCAGCAAATTTATTACTTTATCTCCAGTTTGTAATTCCACAGCAAATGGAAACGCAGCTGCTGTTTGGTTTGCTGCCAAGTGGATGAAGGTCCAGGTTCACCGTTAAGCTTCAGAAGTCAGAAATGTTCCTGTCGACGTCGCAGCCAAAGAGTCAGTTTGCACTACGGGCGATGCATGTGGGCGCCACGCAGAAAGGGCGCCAGATCTATGGCAGCTGTTTGTGTAAATGATGTGATGCATCCTTCACATGCAAGATGATGATGTTTAACTTTTCTTTGGATGTAATTTCATCACATCTGTTCTTTTTTATTCTGTTTTTGCACGTTTTACCTTCTTTAAGATAAAACTCGGAGAAAAACGTCCAGACTTGTTCTGCACGTCTGCTGCTGTTTTTACTGCTTTATATAAAAGACATTTATGACTAGAACTGTTGTGAGCAAAGCTTACATTTCAATCTGTGCTGCAAATCTGTTGTTTTTAAAGTTTTCCGATGAGAAGGTGACCCAGGAGAGGGAAAACGAGCCCTGGTGGGAGGAGGTGATAAATCACTCCGCAGGCAGCAGAACAATGATTCTTATTAAAACCCAAACATCCATCTTCGCTTTACTCCTACCAGCTTATGTCCAGGGCTCAGATTCAACTTCTGATGCATCTCTGCTGTTTCCTGCATCTTCTTTCATCTGTCTCTGTTGAGACGCATGAAACCTCAGAGTCCAGCGTTTAGGGACCTAATAACCTGACGTCGGTCGATGGGTTTGGGAATAAAACATTTTATGATTTTGCTCCAAAAATCCCAAAATAAAATCAGAGTTCTGGTTTTCTTTCCATAATGAAACCATAAATTACTAAGATTAAAATTTTAGCCTCTGCAGTGACTCTGCCATGAACTCTTGATGAAACTCGTTTGTTTCCTTCTGTTGCTTCGTCCTCCTGTGGTTTCACACATTTCCACTCGGTTCACAGATGGTCAGCACAGTGTCGGCTCAGTTATCGCAGCTATTATTAGAAATCTTTGTTTCTGATGTTTCAACCCGTTTCTGAACCAAACTCTCTTAAACTGTAACTAATGTATGAAAAAATTCATTGATTCTGAATTGAGTGTGTAAAGAATCACTTTAGCATCAGGAGAATTTACAAATATAAGAGTTACATAATTATAGATCAGGATAATTGTTGAAAACACAATTTTACAATAAAACCTTGAACTTTTAATATGAAACTCATCTCAGTTATCGACAAATTTATAATTAGCGAAAGTTTGTGTAGTAATGCCCAAACTTTACTGCAACTTACTGGGAACTTACCTGAACCTTGTGGTTTATTGTGCAAACCCCCCTAAAGCCGCCGGGCTCCTCTCTCCCCCATAAAGCCGCTCCTCCCAAAGTGTTTTCAGATCTTATTCCTGTTCTGTGTTTCCACCTCTATATGTTAAAGGTTATAATCCTTTAGAAGGTTGAAACCAAAATACTAATATTTACCTGGATTTTGAGGAAATTAAAAACTTCGACGAAGCCAAAACACTTGTGGAAGTTTTTGTCAGCTGTAAAAAGTGACTTAATTTGGGGGCGGCGGGGGTTGTTTCAGGTCCTGGTGTGATGAAAATGGGTAAACTTTTCTCGTTTGAAAAGCGTGATTATCTCAGCGTGAGAACATGGACCAGATTAAACGTCCCTGTTGCTGGTAGACGATCGAGCAAAGCTGATTTCCTGCGGAGATAATTCTGGGTTTGAGCGAAAATGTCAAGAGACTCGTTTTAAAATCCTCCATAATTGGCAACTAATCTTTTTCTCAAATATTTTTAATGTTTGTCACAACTAAAATCTATATTAATGTCTGAGATGGAGAGCACAGAATCCCCCTGTAGGACATGAAACGCCTCAGATAATTAGTTCCCGTTTCATCGTTTCATTTCTTTCAATCATTTTTCATTTTCAGGTTTTTGAACCAATTCTAGGAGTAAAAACATTCATATATCTGTATTTTGGCTCTACTTGCCGCCTGCGAGTCGAGTTTCAGCCCGGCTGATGGGAATGTGGCAGGCTGGTCAGTGTCTCTGTCGCGGCTCGCTGCCTTTGACTTTGAGAACGGATGCTGCTTCGTTTTACCAATTAGTCTGCATAATAAAGTTAAAACCAGCCCATTTCACTCGGCGGCCTTAATGTCTTCTCATTTCAGAGCGAGCGCCTCGCTTCACTCGGGGGAAACAAACAGAATCGTTTGAATCGGAGGCGTAACTGCTCCGCCGCCAGGCATCCAGCAGGCCTGAATTATCCTCACTGCTGCTCTGATGAGACCTGGACCAGAACCACCTGGAGAAAAGCCCTTAGCGAGGGGCTCCTTTAGCTCAGACCTGGGTTTTACCGCGTTAACTGCTGATGAAAGTCGGAGAGCTGCTGCTTAAACCAACATTTATGGAGTAACAGTTGGTCTGAAATGGGGGAGAGGAGCTGAAGTTGCTGCCGAGTCGAAGCGACACAAACGGGCCTGAAACGAAACACGAAGGCTGTGATCCATAAAAAACAAACTTCATGTGATTTATTAGAACCACAACTCGTCAAGATTCCTCAGATTTTAGTTTCAGCTGGAAGATTTGGCTCCTGATCAAACTTGATTCCTTTAATAGATTTTTAATTTTCTTTATCAGACGTTAA
>NW_006800398.1:258067-269030 GCF_000485575.1 Poecilia formosa | reverse complement strand
CCCGACGCGGTCGGACCTGGCTCCGGTCCTGGACCTGGTTCAGGTCCCGACGCTGTCGGACCTGGTTCCGGACCTGGACCTGGTTCAGGTCCCGACGCGGTCGGACCTGGCTCCGGTCCTGGACCTGGTTCAGGTCCCGACGCTGTCGGACCTGGTTCCGGACCTGGACCTGGTTCAGGTCCCGACGCTGTCGGACCTGGTTCCGGACCTGGACCTGGTTCAGGTCCCGACGCTCTGGACCTGGTTCTGGTCCTGCCGCGGTCGGACCTGGCTCCGGACCTGGACCTGGTTCAGGTCCCCATGCTCTGGACCTGGTTCTGGTCCTGCCGCAGTCGGACCTGGCTCCGGACCTGGACCTGGTTCTGGTCCCGCCGCGGTCGGACCTGGTTCCGGACCTGGACCTGGTTCTGCTGTCAGGATTGTTCTCTAACTTTTCATTTCCTGCTTCGGCCGCTGCAGTTTGTGAAGTTTGCCAACATCGAGGAGGACACGCCTTCCTACCATCGCCGCTACGACTTCTTCGTGTCCCAGTTCAGCGCCATGTGCCACTCGACTCACGAAGACCCAGAGACCAGAACCAGGTGAGTCCAGTTGCTGCTGCATCACAAACGCATCGTTTCATTCGTTCCCAGGGTTTAAAAGAAGGTGTGAAAGTTTACAGGACTTCAGTTTATTGTAATAATCATCACTTTAATATTTAGGTTAGTTTCTTAGCAGAAGGTTCTTGGCGACCAGAAGATTTATTCAAACTGCTGTCCTTCAGTTTTACAAACCAGTTTGTTTTTAAATGCTAACCCTTCAAAGCCTCATCATCTGGGGCTAAAATGTAGAAACGTTTCTTGTTCAGAGGGATTCACTTTATTGGGTTTAGTTTTTATTACATTTTTCTGGTTTCTGTGTCTGAGACTTAAAGCCTAAGAAAAGAACTTGTTGTTCCTCATGGCTCATTATTTGGACTCATGTTTATTATTCAATAATTCAGTTATTTATTATTAGTATAATGTGAATTTGTCAGACTGGAGGGACTTATTGACGGTTTCCCCCGGTGGGTTGGGTCCTCAGCAGTCAGGTTCATTGGAGTCGCAGCTTCATGTTCAGGTATCAGAGATGGAGTGAAAAACTGATCACACAAGACAAATGCTTCAGTCACGTCCTCTGAAGGAATCTGTCATAAAGAAATTCACTCTGTGTTTAAGCATAAATAAGATAAAAAGCTGCATTTCTTCTGCTTTGAGCTTCATTCTCTCCATCGGCGTAATCGGCTCCTGGCTGAAAGGCTAAGCTAGCATCCAGACGTGTTCAGACCGGTTTCCTGAAGGAGGAAACGTGTGGCGTCGCTGCTAATCTGAATCCAACACGGTAGAATAATTAGTCATCTTCAGAGGCGAGGAAGGTTATTTAGAGACGCGAGGATTAAAAACAGAGAAACCAAACATGCCTTTTAGAGAAACGTTAATCCTCAAATAAAAGAACCAGGCAGAGTCGGCGTGTAGGGAGGGAGACGAAGCCTTTCTCTGCGCCGGTTCTGAACATTCGGACTGTTTGGTTTTCACAACCAAACTCTGAATCCAATCGCTGCTGAACAGAAACAAAAACCTGATGAATAACTTTCATCTCAGAAAAGATTCATTAAAATCAAGTTAAAGATTCTTTCTGAGTTACCTTCGTTTATTTACTGACCTTCAGTACGAGTTCAGAAAGCCAAAGAATCGACTAACGATCAGTCGGTTTCTCCATACCCTGATTAGTATGGAGTCATATTTGTGCCACCAATCTGAGCTCAGTAGCTGCATTTCTGTTTACCATATAACTGCAACATTTTGAAAATAAATCTGCTTAATGGAAACAGGAATTATTAAAACTGCAAAGGAAAGACTTTAATCATCCCACCAGTCACATGATCAACAACCGGATGTTACTACTGGCAGAAACCATGAAGAAGACGACAGGAAGTGGCAGCATCATGGCATGATTTTTAATGACTCATCTTGTGAAAAAACTTATTCATGTGATTTTAATTGCATTTCTTATTAAAGGAAATGTTTTTTTTTTCTGGCATTGGAAGAATATCGACAGTTTTGTGTTAATTTGTTAAAGAATCTCAGCCTGTGGGACTGATGTGAGCTCAAACGGTTGGATTCGGTGTTGAACAGGTCTGCTTCGAATGAAGAACTTTGTTTATAATTAATTGATCATTTTTATGTCTGTGTTACCTTTACAGAGTGATTAAACTGAACTAAATGTGATTTTTAACTGCGATGCGGCTGAAAGCACCAGCTCAAACCTTCTTCCTTCTCGTTTCCTGTTTTGTCTCCAGGTTAAATATTTCTGTAACTTCTGTGTGTTTCATGGAGTGAATCTGTTTTCCTGAGCCGTAATCTTCTGCAGTAAATTTGTGTTTTCCCTCATTGAGCAAAGAACAGGAAACAAAAAGACGTTTTAGGGAAGTGGCAGAAATCCAACCGTGTTGGTTTCCAGGCAGAGAGTAAATATGATTCCCTGCAATATTTTATCCTCATATCAACCCAAAATGACACAATGGAAATATTAACCTGCTTTTATTCCTTCAGTGTGACTGAATTAAATCGAATGAAGGTTTTGTGTTTGGAAGATGGAGCTCCTGATCACAGGGAGGTAAAAATAGTCTGGGCTGGTGGTCCTCCGCTGAGAGGCGGCTGTCTGGCGCTAATAAAGATGAGCAGTGGGTGAAAACAATACCTGAAGCCTCTTCTGTCTCATTTACTGAGCGAGTGGCCGCTGCCTTCAGAGCGGCTGCATTATCTGGTGAACCTTGGCGGCGCCACCTGGGACTCTGAGTGGAGCGAACGTTTGGGCATAAAAGTGGACATTTGTTTCCATTTGTCTGGACGAGGAGGTGGGCTGCAGTTTGATTTCAGGTTTCGTCCTGGTCTGGATTCTCAGGAAGCCGGAGGCGGGAACGCCGACCTCGTCTTCGGTTTAATTGCTCTGAGTTTTGTGTCCAGAGCTGAAAGCTGACCTGGTTTCATGGGCTTTGACTGGGCCAGACTTCTGGGACTCGACTCTGGAAATGAGTCTCACTTTGTGTTGGAGGCAGTTTGATGCGACAAATCATTTTAGAAGTTTTTAAACTCATAAATCTTTGCAACAACGTTTATCTGAAGCCTCTTTGTTCCAGTTTAAATCAAGTTCAGAGGTAACTCAAGACGAACAAAACCGATTCAGGGAGCAAATAAGATCTCAAACCAGATTAAAGGGCAGCTTGCATTAATTCACAGCAGGGAAAGTCCAATTTAAGGCTTTTCCATCATCCTGGTGAGAAAAACTTCATTAATCCTGAAGTGGAAGTTTTTAAAGGGATGTCAGAGCATCATGACTTGGATAAAACAAAGAATCTGCAGATAAAAACAATGAAATGAAAATATCTGAAGCTGTTAAAAATGTTCAGTCTCATTAGTGGGAACCTTCTGCTGTTAGCCTTTTACTAGCTTTTAAACGGTTTAGTGCTTCCTTTAACTAAGGACAAACATTCCAGTTTATCTCAGTTCAGTCAAATTTAACTTCCAGTTTATTTAAATTCCTCTCAATATTTCCAGTAAATACCAGTTAAATGGAAAACCTTCATTCTCAAACTGAAAGTGTTTGAAATCATTTTAGTGAAAATAAATGTGGTTCCAGTTTAGTGGAGTTTATGTGACTAAACGTCTCCGTGTTTCAGGATCCGAGTCGCCGGGATCAAAGGTCTGCAGGGAGTCGTGAGGAAAACTGTGAACGATGAGCTGCAGGCCATCATTTGGGAGCCTCAGCACATGGACAAGCTGATTCCCTCCATGCTGTTCAACATGCAGGACGCCGACGACCTGGACAGGTATGCAGCGCGGCGAGGCGCAGCAAGGCGCAGCGAGGCGCAGCAAGGCACAGCAAGGCACAGCAAGGCGCAGCGAAGCGCAGCGCAGCGAGGCACAGCGAGGCACAGCGAGGCGCAGCGAGGCACAGCAAGGCACAGCAAGGCACAGCAAGGCACAGCAAGGCACAGCAAGGCGCAGCGAAGCGCAGCGCAGCGAGGCACAGCGAGGCACAGCGAGGCGCAGCGAGGCAAGGCGCAGAGAGGCAAGGCACAGCAAGGCGCAGCAAGGTGCAGCACAGCAAGGCACAGCACCGCCGCCGTGCCGCCACGGTGCCGTACAGCGCAGCACAGTGCTGCACTCCTGTCTGTTTTACCTCAAATCAAAACGGAGGCAAAGGTTTTAGAAGAAAATTCTCAGATTTGTGGCTGGAAATCATCTAGAAACAGTTTATAGACCAACATGATAGAAAATAATCAGCCAAAGAAGTTAAATAAATATTAAGACAAATTAAAATATTACAAGTTTAATTTATTGTTGTTCAGGTAAAGAAAAAAGGGAATAATTTTGTATTTGTGTGTTAATTTGAGAGTAAAAACTAATTTTGGGGATTTTGTTTTTACATTACACTTTAAAAAGCTTCAACTTCTCAAAAATAACAGCAATTTTTTTTAATATATCAAAAATCAAATCCTTCTAGTTTCTGTCCATATTTTTGGTATTTTTCTGCAGTTTTGTAGAAAATGCGTCTTTTATTCCATTTCTTCCATGGAAATTTTCCAACGTGGAAAAATTCCCAGAATACTTCAGGTTCTCATCTAAAGATTTAGAGTATAAACAGTTTCTGTTTTTCTGGAAAAACAATGGGAATCATGAAATAACGACTTTATTCCTTATTTCTGTGGATTCTGAGCTAATAAAGGCAGATTTAGTAAATCTGCGTATCGGTGAATCGACGCCCGTCTGCCGTTTATTCAGCTTCCTGGTTCTTTTTCTCTTTTCTCCTCGCGGATCTCGTCTCCTCACCTTCCCGTCTTCCTCGCTGTCGTCTCATCCGTATGGTTTCCATGTGAACAAAAAGCTATTTTTGGATCCTCTCCTGCTGCCGTTTTCTTTCTTCTGCTGACTTTTTCCTTTAAGAGGCTCGGCTGCGGCGCCGGCGCCCCGTCAGGCGACTGGACAGGTTCGGCTCAGAGGTTCTGCTCTGCAGGCCAGAACGCCGAGCGTCTGCATGTAGTCAATATCTTCAGCCGCTGAGGTCCATCCATCGATCAGAAGCATTTAGTTCAGCTCACTGTTGGAGGAACCCTCTGTGTGTGTGTGTGTGTGTGTGCGTGTGTGTGTGTAAGTGGGTTCTGAAGCCACGGTAACCTGCTGCTGCAGGAGGCGTTCTCTGGTTCTGATCCGGTTCTGGTTCTGTTCAGCTCTCTGACATCCATGTCCTGTCCGTGTTTCTGTTTTCCTGAAGAAACTCTGAAAACTCTGGACTCTAAATCCATCCATCCAAATTTATAAATGTATATATATTTAGGGTTTGAATAACTCTTGACCTTTGACCTGACTCATGTCTCCATGTCTAATAATCTGATCCTCTAAATGAATCTCAGTCCTGCTGCAGTTTTTTCCTCATTTTGCTGCCGATGCAGAAATGAACCCGTTCTGTAGTTTTTCCTGCCTGAACGTCTTCCTGGTTCCTGTTTGTTTCCCTCCGGATAGGCGAGGTTCTGATGGACGGCGCCGCTCAAGGCCGCCATGTTTCTCTGAATTGCCTCGGTGAGGCGGACGTGTCTGGCCTGCAGAGGGAGGGAGGCCGAGGCACCGCTGGTGTTCAGGGTTCCACCCTGATGGCCGATTCAGAGCCGATCTGGAGGCGTTAAAACGCCGCTGACCTCCAGCTGCACAATCAGCCACTCAGGTTCTGTAAACGGTTCGTACCTGATGAAACCCAAACAGCCGCTGAACCCAAACCGGACAAACCGGACAGGAGGGGTCATGGAGTTATTTAGAGCTGGAGTTTTCTCCTCTTTCAGAGATTACTGGACATGAAAAATAACTTTATTAGCTGTGAAATGTTAATGCTGTTCATGTTGGAGCAGCTCAGCTCTGATGGGTTCTGATGGGTTTTGATGGGTTCTGATGGGTTCTGATGGGTTTTGATGGGTTCTGTCTTTGGTTGAGTTGTTGCTTGTTTGAACATTTATTCCCTCTGGTTCTTGGTTCTCTGCAGCTGGAAGTGTTTCTGCTTTTACATTTTTACTTTTCGACAGTTATGATGCGTAACCGTGGCAACAAGTTATTTTTCTTAAAATTTCAAATGACACCTGAACTTTGACCCTGAATCCCAGAGGAGATGAAAATGATGAGGATTCATAGATGCAGAGAGAAGGAGGAAAACTTCTGCGTCGTATCCCCTACTTCAACATCCCTCTAACCACAGGGCTTTAGAGAGGAGCGGCAAAAGCAAATGAGGTGGATTAGCAGAGCTAGCTAACAGGCAGGACATGTCGTCTCTATTGAGCTGTTAGCCTGACATCAGACATGGCTCTGTCAGACAGCAGTCTTCAGTCAGAGGCCTGCTCAGATTCGATGCAACACTGACTGCTACTGGAAATCCTTCCTTCCCACAGCATCAAACAGGATACAACAATAATTGGATCAGGACAAAAAGTTACAAAACAAGTTAAAAACTAAAGTTCTTTTTATGTTTTTCTCAATATGGACCATATTTTTGTTTATTTGGACACAAATTCTGACTACAAAGTTATATTTTTAACACTTTTTTTTAACTAGCAGCAGAAAACCTTATTTCTGTTCTGCCCACTTTATTAAACCACAACAATCCACCTCCAATTACAGCAGGAGGTTTCATTTTTGTCTATCATTTCCCCACTTCTAACAAGCAATAAGCATTTAATTTCCCCTGAACCGCTGGCGTGGGCCGACTGTAATTGCATTGTTTC
This sequence comes from Poecilia formosa, assembly GCF_000485575.1. NCBI lineage: Eukaryota > Metazoa > Chordata > Actinopteri > Cyprinodontiformes > Poeciliidae > Poecilia > Poecilia formosa. The sequence goes on along the minus strand of NW_006800398.1, from coordinate 262,246 downwards.
CCTCCTGAGACGCGGCCGCCTGGAGTCCATCTGCGGCCGCGCTCGCTGCCGGGGACGTGATTTACTTCTGCCACGCTTTATCCCAACAAGTGGCTGCGGCGGCTTCAATGGGGCGGTTCTGAGAGAAATGGAAGAACTCTGAGGGTTTCGCTTCCAGCAGAGCAGTGGTTGGGAGGAAAGGGGAGATTTACAGACGAATCAGGACTTCAGCTGAAATAATGACATGAAAATTTAAGTTTGATGCCTCAATTATGGAGCAGACGCGTGAATATCGAGAGAGAGCTGAGATCCTGGATGCAAGCGACAGAAATCAGTTTCCTTCACTGGCAGAGAGAGAGCGACTGCTAGTGGAGGGCACTGCTAGCTAAGAAGCTAGCTGCGCTATCCCTAAAGCACTAACCACAAACAGCTTAGCTAATACTAAGTTACTATGCTAACATTATATTTAGCATAAGCTAATGCTTAAATGCCATACTAACACATTATTTAGCAGAAGCTAATGCTAAAGTGAGCACCGTATGTAGCAGAAGCTAATGCTAAAGTGAGCACCGTATGTAGCAGAAGCTAATGCTAAAGTGAGCACCGTATGTAGCAGAAGCTAATGTGTGCAGCATCCTCCTCCTGGGTTTGAGCTGCTGTTTCCTCCAGACGTCTCTGACGTTGAAGGTCCGGCAGCAGTGTGAACTCTGACAGCTCAGATTTCACACCTCAGCTCTGAACATCACCGTCCAATGAGCTGACCTGTGACCTTCCCGTCAGACTTCTCAGTCCCATTACTGCGATGTGAGCCGTGGCCTTGAAGGAGCTGGCCTCTGATTGGCTGTTAATGCGGCTGCAGCTTCTCCTCTGCAGCCACATCAATTATTCATCCTGGTTGTTTCCTTCTCCAGGTTTTCCTTCTGATGAAACTTTCATTTAACGTCAGCTTCTCTCTTCCCTCCTTTTCTTATTTCCTGGAGGTTTGTCTCCTCAGCCTCTGTGTTGTTATGAAATATTGATCGTTGCCCCGGCGCGGCGCGTTGCTACGTGATGCTGCCGTTTCCAGACCTGTTGCCTGTTTCCCAGTTGCCCTGCTGAGCTAGCGGCTGCTGTTGCTCTTTGCAAAGCTTTTCTGTTCCTCATGCTTCTCTGCTTCCCTCCGCAGGGCGGGGCATCCCAGCACGCCATCCGGGTCGGGTCAGGATGGCGAGGAGAACCCGGCGGCTCTGGCTGAGAACTGCTTCAGGGAGCTGCTGGGCCGAGCCGCCTACGGAAACATGAAGAACGCCGTTCGGCCTGTGTTGGTGTGAGTACAACCTGGAGATTTTTCCTTCCCAAGGTTCCTCAGCAGCATTTCAGTGAGGCTGAGCTCTGAACTTTGACTAGGCCACCTTGATTATTCTCTTATTGAGCCATTCTGTTGCAGATCAGCATGGCTGGTGGATTTACTTTGCTGTGACCAAATATTAAAGGCAGGTTAAGAGAAAAACCATCATTACAGGGAGAAAGTTTTAATATTATGAGAATAAAGTCTTACAGCTGTGACTTTATCCTCATGTTATTACTCTTTGTAATTTATTACTTTATTCTTATTACTTCGACTTTATTTTATTATTACAACTTTATTCTCGTATTATCTCTTTATTCCTGAATTATTACGATTATTTTAAAATTTTTAACTTGGGGTTATTGTTACGAATTATTATTTTAGTCAACTCTGGTTCGGTTTGAAACTGAACTCCAAGCGGACTGGAGACCGCTCCAAAAGCAGGAAGTGGACTACAGCGCAGGGCATTCTGGGTAAATACAACCAAAGCTAACATGGTAGCCTAGCGCTAGCAGGAGAAATGGTTCGGTTTTTAACCAAAGACTGAAGAGAAATCCTCCAACCGCTAAAATCTGACGCCTCCATTTTTGTTTCTACTTCATGAAGGAAGCTGCTCTCAGTGTCTCTAGAGGTTTTTATGGTTTCCTTCAGTGGTTTCCGGCGCAGCGCCCCCATAGGCCAGGAGGGGAACAGGTTGGTTGGAACCGCAGCAGCTGGAGGTGGAGCAGATGATGGAGTTCTGGTTCCTGATCAAACTGAGTGTATCGGACTATCACTGCCGTGTTTTTGCTGAGCGGTCAGAGATCTTCTCTCCTGGGAAGATTAGCAGCTCTCTGAAATGTCTCCTTTCTCCCTGGAGATCTTCAGCCTCATAACCAGATCATCAGCGGTCAGCTGATCCGCTGCAGCATCGTGTGAACCTGCCGTTATACTGCTGAGCATCAAACTGCTGTGGACGAGTCAGACTGATGGTCAGTTATTGGTGCATCTGACCCGGCTGCTGCTTTCACTCCACAAACTGAAGAAAACCCAAACCTTTAGCAGAAAAAGTAAAAAAGGCTCCCTGTCGTTCCTTAATGCTTTATTGAATATTTCCATGTTCATGCAGGCTGGAGTGACACGTTTTCCCTAAATATGTAACTCATGCTTGCAAATTAAATCGAGAGCTGAGCCTTTTAATGCTGCTGTTACTGTTTTACAGCTGCTTCAGAAACATGACTCACTTCTCAGTTTGTTTGGTTTAAAAGCTTTTCTTCTTTCCTCCTCACCTGCTTCTCTCTCTACGACCAGCTGACCTGGGAGACTTCTCACTTATCACTGGTAACAGAGCTGCGTTTCTGAAAGATGAGCAGGGAAACCGAACAAACAGCTGGTCATTCAGCGTCAGGATGTTTGCTCCATCCATCCTTCATGCTTTCTCTCCCTTCATGTCCAACCATCTCTGTTTGTCTCCTCCAAATTAGAAAACAATCCTGTCTGGGAAACCCAGAGGCTTTTTTTAAAAGCAATATTTAATTATCCTTCTACTGTATTTATTGATATTTAAGTTTTTCCTCAGTTCAAGCAAAGAAAAATAAAATGATTTTCTGCTAAGATGAGCAGGTTTGGGACAGAAAAGATGTTGGTTTAAACCATTTCCTCTGAATCACAGCATGTTTAAAGAAAACTACAGGCTAGAATATGAAGCTTTATGGTTTAAAATGGAAAAAGAATAATGGCATAAATATTAAGTGTGTGCGTGTGTGTGTGTGTGTGTGTGTGTGTCGGGGTCTTTAGTTCATATTCTGTCAGATAATCCAGCGGATGAAGCAACAAATTGGTCATTAATTTGGTTCCTGCAGGCCTTTGTTTCACCTCCTGACGTTTCCCATCCATTCTGTTGACACCCAGTCACTTTTTATCTGAGGTGACACTTGATTCACACACACACACACACACACACACACACACACACACACACACACCCTGACAGACAGCAGCAGTGTGTCATTCTCACACTAACACTTTATTACTGTAAGTGTTTCTCATGTTCACTTCTGGCTCCAGGCCCGGCCGGTTGGCGCGCTGCGCCCCCTGCAGGCCGGCCGCAGCATCACACCCTGTTACTGAATCTGAGCTCAGACAAAAATTCAGCTTTTTTTTTTACATTTAGCTCATTTTATGGTCGTTTTTCTTTCTCATAAATGTTTAATGTTTTTTTTTTTTATTAATTAATGGTTTAGTTATACTTTCCCTTCCAGATGCTTTGAAACTTTGCTTCTTTAGCCGCTTTTTATCATTAAAAACATTAAATATTTATATCCGACAGTCTGAAGTTTTTGAAAAGATTTAATGCATTAAAAGTTTTTTATTGTTGAGGTTTTTATTGAACTTTTCTAAGTGTTTTTACTTTTTAACTCTCATTGCTTGAAAAATAATGATGCAAAAAAAATAAAGAAATCAATGTTATTAATTTTCAAACGGGTCGAAGCTGAAATACCCACATCAAAAATACAGCGCTCTATAGTTTATTATGGACAAATATTAAAAATGTGGTGTTTTTCTCTTTCACTAAAGCAGAGAAAAGATTTTAAGAATATGAAAAACTTTATCTGGATCAGTTTGAAGTAGCTGAAAAGATTTAATGCAGTCAAAATTAAAATATTGAATTTTTCTTGAATGGTTTTTGCTTTTTCACTCATTGCTCCAAAAATAATCAAAATTATTTTGTTAATTTTAAACTTGGTGAAGGCTGAAACACCAACATCAAAAATATTCAACTTTATTTAATTTTGCTAAATATTGCAGGTTTTGTGGTTTTTCTCCTCTCATAAGATATTTTAAGACAAAACAGGCATAAAAAACACAGAAAATATAAAAAAATATGAAACTTT
>NW_006800398.1:233481-257997 GCF_000485575.1 Poecilia formosa | reverse complement strand
TGCTCCAAAAATAATCAAAATTATTTTGTTAATTTTAAACTTGGTCAAGGCTGAAACCCCAACATCAAAAATATTCACCTTTATTTAATTTTGCTAAATATTGCAGGTTTTGTGGTTTTTCTCCTCTCATAAGATATTTTAAGACAAAACAGGCATAAAAAACACAGAAAATATAAAAAAATATGAAACTTTATATCTATGGATTAATCTGAAGTTAAGAATATTGAGTTGCTGTTTAAACGCGACAGTTTGGGAGAGAAAGACTCCAGGAGGGTGAAGGAGCTGCTGCTGTACTCGCTCTCTCTCTCTCTCTCTCTCTCTCTCTCTCTCTCTCTCTCTCCCCTCTCCTCTCTCTCTCCCCCCTCTCCTCTCTCCCTCTCTCTCTCTCTCCCTCAGATTAATCGTCGCTGCGTCGGAGACGCTGCGTGAATATTAAACGCCTTCATGAGCGAAGCGGCGTGGAGAATACTAAGGGCGTCCATTAAGGCGCCTGCGTGTCTCAGACCCGTTTGTCCTCCTGCAGAACTCTGCAGGCAGCAGCGGGTGGGGGAGGGGCGAGCGTCTTCAGACTATAAATAGCGGGATTGGGGTTAACGGGGAGGAGGGGGTTCGGGGTTTGGATTGACGTCATGAACCGTTCTCCTCCAAGCAGCTTCCTCTCCTCCATCTTTTGTTCCCTTCTTTCTTCTTGCAGCTTCATCTTTTCCCCCCCCTCTCTCTCTCTCTCTCTGCAGCATTTTTACCGTTTCAAACCGATTCAGTGATTTTATTTTTCTCAAAACGCAACGCCGCCTGGTTTCATTCATATCTTCCTCCTATGATGTTAAAAAAGAAGCTGGTTCTGCTCAGACAGCGGGAAGGTTCTGGTCTGGTTCTGGTCCAGTTAGAGACCGTGAACCTGCAGTGAATCGACCAATCAGCCACCAGCAGAGCTGAACCTCAAACCTCCGAGTTGCTGGAAAAAACACTAAATATGACCAAGTTGGTCTTATTTCTAGTGAAAATATCTTAATATGTTTGAAACAAACAAACTTTTAAAGACATTGAAATATGAAGGACCAGTATATGATTTTCTTTTGCAGTTAAATTTTTGTGCAGGAAGGCTTTCCGTAGGAAGTTGGTTAAAATCATATTTTGAGGTTCTTTCTGCTTCTGGTTCTCAGTCACCTGGACAATCATCACCTGTGGGACCCGAATGAGTTCGCCGTGTCCTGCTTCAGAATCATCATGTTCTCCATCCAGGTAGCATTCATGGAAATACTTCAACATGTAACGTTTTAATTGTTAGTGCAGGATTTAGGAAGACGTTTCCTCATTCTGGGATGAAATCCTGGTTATTATACTTTATCAGATGAGATTGGGCTTGAATAAAAATTACTTGAATCTTGATTTTAATATGTTTAAATGTTTACTCAAATTATCAATCATTTAACATTACATAGTCAGATGAACCAAAAATATAAATTTGAATGAATTTATTTTACGTTTTAAGGACCAAAATGAAAATAATTCATATAAATAAAATCAGGCAAAAGAAAAATTTTCCAAATGAGTTTCTTCCAATAAAAAACTTTCAGGAAACCTGCAGGTGTTTTTTTCATTCAGCGGATAGAAATCCAGAAATTTTACTGGAGTAGAAAGTACAGCATCGTAAAAGTCCTGAAAATAAATATTTCCAAAGTTACTCGTTACTACCCGACTGCAGAAAACCGTTCACCTTCTCTCTGTTCTTAATTTTGATATTTTTTGTGTTTCTCGGACCGATCCAGGCTCAGCACTCGCACCACGTGATCCAGCAGGTTCTGACCCACCTGGACGGGAACAACAAGAGCACTCCGCGGGTCAGAGCCGGCATCGTCCAGGTTCTGCTGGAGACGGTGGCCATCGCTGCTAAAGGATCCGTGGGTGAGTCTGAAAACGTTCTGCTTCCTCAACGAGCCGCGGCGCCACCAGGAAACGTCCCGCTTCACATCGAGTAGAAACGCCGGTTCTGCAGAGAAAAGGTCCATTTAGCCCCTTCGCTGGAGAAGAAAATGGAAAATTAGTCGTTTTTTTTAAAGAACCTGACATTTCTTAGGTCTCTGAGTAAATGGTTGGTTGATCAACGATGAAACTCAATTTGATTCAAACTCGCAAAAATTAAGCACTTACTTTCTTCAAAAAGACAATTATAGATAATAAAGATAAAGCTGAAGACAAAACATTTGATTTTATGCTAATTTTGTAAAAAAAAAAAAAAAATCTAAAATCACATTTTTATTCCTTTCAGAATCGAAATGCTCCCGTTTGTTCCTGTAAATCGTGTTGTAATTAAATTATGTTTCTGAGGCATGAAGGTTACCACCTTGAGAACAGCAGCAGAAACAAATTAGCATTTTAATTCACCATGAAAAAATGTTCCTGTTGTTAAATGAAGGTGAAAATCTCCCACCAGAGGACATAATTAAAAACGTTCATTAATTCAGAAAAAAGCTGTAACTTGTTTCTTCTTCCATGTTTTGGGAAAATAAAACCGAAATTCCTTGTGGACAGGAATGATCCCAGAGTGCAAAGGAAGCGACGTGTTCAACTTTGAAAGCGAAAGCCCGACTCCTCACAATCTGTGGCTCGGTACAGTACATGCAGTGTGGCTAAAATGTCTGCAGCTTTTCCCCTCGACTCGCCCGACATCAACAAGCGTCCTGGGAAAATCAGGCGATCCACACCTCATCCTGTTTGAGACAAAACTGAAGATGTAAAGATGTTTCCATTTTATCAAGTTCAGTCAGAACCATCAGTTTGGAAAAACAGAGAAATTCTCATTAAGGAGTTCAGCTAAGTAGCAAGCTAACGATTAGGCAAGCTAACGTGATCTAAAAGGCAAACTGGGAATTTAGCTGATTGTTGGGCTAACATTCACATTAAAAACCAGTTGACAGCTGAGCTAGAAACAAAGCTAAAGACCCAGGAGAAAAATTGAGCTAACAGCCAAGCTAGGAATTAAGCTAACAGTTGAGCTTAGAGCTAAGCTAGAGATAAAAACTGAGTGAAGAATGAAACCAACAACCAAACTAGTAGATGATTTTTATCTGAGCTAAGGAGCTGGATAACAGCTGAACTAACGTGAGCTAGCAGTTTAACTCAGCTAAAAACAAAAACTCAAACCACAGTTAGAGCTAGCAACCTAGCAGAACATCAAACTAACAGCTGGTTTAAGAATGGAGCTAAACGCTAACCTTACAGATGAACAATGACACAAGCTAACTGAGCTAAGAAACAAGCTAACTGTTGCTAGCTTGACTGTTAGCTGTACTAGCATCTAGATGCAGGCATCGGTGATAAATATTCCTCAGTAATTAATTTTCTGCTAAGGATATTGGACATACATGGTAGCATTACCTGTGCAACATGTCAAAGTTTTAGTTCTTTGTTTATTTCCAACTCTAACACTAATTATAAAATGATTAGCTTCATGTTTGCTCCATTTCTTTTTTCTGACTCATTTTTTATGATCATTTTTCCTAAACTGACTTAATAAATCAAAGCCAGTGACTGTTTTGTTCAGCTGGATCCCATTTCTCAAGTTTCACATCTTCAGTTTTGTTCGGTTCTTTTACTTTAGACGTAAATTCAAGCAGCAGTGAATATTTTTAAATACTTCATCTGAATGAAATGCTTTGGATGCGTGTTGATGCCGGGTCCATGTAGAAATGCTCCTGTAATCCCAGCAGGTCTGAGTGAGTAGTTTTAGGAAAGCGGAGAGTGACCAGAAGAACCGACGGTCGAATCAAACACGGCGTCTCATTTCTGTCTTTGACATTTCAGTTTAGCCACAGATTAAAACACTGTTGGAAAAACCATCTGATGCTATCAAAGTGAACTTGTGTGATTCTTCTGGTCGCTCCTCGTTGTGAAACGGAGCCGGAGTGTCGGGAAGCTGCAGGTTAGCCTTGTTGTGATGGTGTAGCTGATAGTGCTGATGTAGATCAAGCTCTTATTTTGGAGAACCAGCTTAATGTCACATCTAAATGTTTTATTTGTTACATTTGCTTTGGAAGAACCCGTCTGTCCATTTCAAACTCTGCACACTTGGTGAATAATGTTTGTAGGGGGTTGGGGCCCCGTGGGGCCCCAGGCTGCCGGGGTGAACCAGTCAGCACTGACTGATAATCTGAGGTGTTGCTTCCTGTGACAGAATAAATTAGGCCTGCCGTCACTGTGAGCTGCACTTTTCTGCAGGTGTCTGCTCATCCTGGAGCTAATTTTAGTTTCAGAAAAAACTGAATCACATTTAAACCCCAGAACCAAAGAGCTGCTGCTGCTCATCAGAACCAAACATTTTCTAATTACTCTGGGATGAAGCTGGATTATTTTAACAAGCACAGATTAGCACATTTATTTATTATTCTACATTTTCTGCCATAATCTTAAAATGGCTGGTTATCTCAGTGTTAGAAAACCCCATAAATCCATCCAAATGGATGATGGACACTTTATTTTTACACAGTTTGAAAAGAAAAATCCTCCATAATTTGGATTTTGGATCAGAAAAATCATTCAGAGCTTAAATGATTCACTGAAAGTTGGATTTAATGTGACTGAATCTCTTTAACTTGTCAGATTTCCTGAATATTATCCTGTAAATGCATAAAGATGACATAACGGGACCAACCGAATGGTTCTGCTTCCCTTTTTCTAGACACCGTTTTTGTTTCCAGTAACTATTTGTTTCATTCCTCATCTCTGTTTTGTCAATAATCAATATAATACTCTGGTTTCTACCTGTCCTGTAACTCTGTTTTGTTTTTTGTTTTTTACTTTAAACTGAAGTGAAAGTGCCAGAATACACAGAAAAAGCTTTAAATATGAAACATCTCAGGAATACGTAGCATTTCAAGAAGCTCAGAGTCGTTCAGATATCTGGTTGAAATATGGGTGCAGTTAAGGAAGGACTGATTAGAAAATATGAGCTGATTCCTGATATTAATATTGCTGTTATTGTTTGAACGAGTTTGACTGGAAAAAATTTGGCAGGTTGTTAAAACTTCGTCTGATTCTCACAACATTTGGCTGGATTTTAGAAAGTGTTCAGAGGAAAATTCTTTTAGGCATTTTGTGTCAGAAAAGCACAAAGTTTTCATTAAAATGCCGTATCATTGCACTTTATTAGTAATTTATTTTGAAATCTGGACCCTGTCGAGCATGACGTCATCATTGATTGGTCATTGGTTGATCAAGTGTCTTTATGTAGGATTATTGTAAAACGGACATGAATCATATGTGGTTCTACATCCTGGGTTCCAGCAGAAGCTGAGATCTGGGCAGGTTTCTGGAGTTTGGTGGGTTTTTCTGGAGTTTGGTGGGTTTCTCGTTGTTTCTGGGCGAAGCTGTCGGTCTCGTCCAGATCCTGTTGGGTTTTAACCTGCTGGTGTGCCGCAGGTCCGACAGTCCTGGAGGTCTTCAACACGCTGCTCAAACACCTGCGGATGAGCGTGGACTTCGAGCTGGGCGACAGCTCCAGGAGGAACTCCAGCAGCAGCGTGTCGTCGGTGCGCGGCCGCGAGAGCGACGAGCGCATCGTGCAGAACGCCATCATCCAGACCATCGGTGCGGCGGCGCGCTCCTCGCCGGTTCTCCAGCAGCGCCGCAGCTGCTGCAGCTCTGACCCGTCTCTCTGCTGCCCCCTGCAGGCTTCTTCGGTGGAAACCTGCCAGATTACCAGCGAGCCGAAGTCATGATGTTCATCATGGGGAAGGTGCCGGTGTACGGGACGCCGTGCCACACCTTGGACACGGTGAAGATCGGGTGAGTCAGCCGTTGCATCGCGGCGCCCCGGGGTTTCCGGGCCGCGCTGCAGCGGAGGCGTCTGCTCTTCATCATCATGACTCACCGCAGAGATCCTCAGCAGAAACTTTAACAGAGACGGGGAAGGAAATAATTTTAGATGGACGTCCGCCTACATCCCAGTCTAGACTGAGACGAAACCTTTTACTGTCCCGCTGCAGACCGACTGGATGAAGATGAAGATCGTTTTTCCTGCTGAATCGTATCAGGAGCCGGCGATTAATGGAGTGATCGTCAACTAATTTAGAAATCGATTAATCATTAACTGGAGCATACAGAGTCCAAAAAAGGCCATTTACTGAAAGAACAACAGACTCAGAGCTGAAATTAAACCAAAACCGAACAGAAATATAAATATTTTGCATTTAAAAAAAACTTGGTCTGTAAATTTCTCCTAAAGTGAATTTTAGCTTCACCTCATTCAAATTCTGTAAAAAAACAAAAAAAAAAAAATCGTTTTCTATCCAATTACTAATCGGTTAATAAAAAAATAAATATCAGTTTATAATAAAATGTTGATTTTCTTAAAGAAATTCAGTTATTTTTAATGTTGTAATATTGTGTAAAAAGTTTTAAGTGGTTAAATGAAAAATCTGCAGAATTTGTCAAAATTTTAAATTCAATTCATTTGTCAGAATAATCTATATAATAATTGATTAATCCTCAGGATAATTGATTATTAACGGTCGTTACCTGCAGCCGTCCTCGGTCGGTCTGATGCTCTGAGGATCTTCATCGTGTCTCTGGACCCTCAGCTGATTTCTTCGTCATTCAGAGAGTAAAACTCTCTCTCTCCTGATCGCCCCGCGGTGCCCTCAGCTGCCGGTCACCGAGATGGAAAAAGGAAAATCAAGTAAATCCATCAGACCTGAGGGGAGCAGGAAAGATGATCCCAAATCAAATGAACGCCGTTCTCCTCTTCCTCCTCTTCCTCCTGACTCAGACAGGCTTCCTTCCTTCAGCGCTGAGGTTCAAATCTGTAGCATGTCAACAATTCAATTCAACTTCACATCCTCCCAGTCCACCTTTACTATTCCACCTTAACTTGGTCTAATCCAGTGAATTATCAGCGTTCAGGGACCAGATGTTCTGAGTTACTGATCGGTTCTGTTTGGTTTCAGGCATCAGGGAACCAAGAGGATCCAGACGATGCTGCTCAGCTCCCTCATCATGGTGAGAAACTGACTGAGAGAAAAAACAAACCATCATCCTGCGACCACTTCCTGTCGTCTTCTTCTTCTTCGTTTCCACCAGTAGCATCATCCAGCTGCTGATCATGTGAAGAGATAAAAAATACTGCTGAAAAAAACCATCTCATCCTAACGCAAAAACTTATCAAAAAACTTGTTTTTTCGAGATCGACTTGTTTCCATTAAGTGAATTAATTTTCATTATTTCAGTTTGTGCATTTCTATGGTTTTGGAAACGCAGCTACAGACGCATGTCTGTGAGGCTGCAGCAGCTGCACACTGCAAACACACAAACCTGGGAAAGCTTCCACATCCTCATCAATGCTGAGAAGCAAACAAGCTCAAATAAGAGACAGTGCATACATAGTTGCAAACATGCATGCCTCTAGAAGCTGCTGCAACACACCGAATGCATCGCTGTGCATGCAGAAATCCAAACCCTTACGTCTGAGGGTCTCTGCTCTTCCTCGGCTCGCCACCGGCTTCACCCTGCAGCCGGATGCATCCGACTGCATTTTTCAGGCTGCAGACTGAAATGGTTTGTTTCAAACTGCGGTGACCCAGCAGACTGACACGCCAACACACAGATGGCTGAGGGCTGCTCTCCGGGTCAAAGGTTAAAGCGGGTTCACCTGTGAGGCTCCTGGAGGAGCAGAGTTCAGCTGAAGTGCTGATCATGTTTAGTCAAATGTTTGGTGTTTAAATTGATCCTGGTGTTGCTCGGTGGCGCCCCCTGCTGTAACGACTCGGCTCTCGTCTGCTCCCTCCTCAGGTGACCTCCGGGTTCAAGTCCAAGTCCATGTCGGCGGCGCTGCCGCCTCCCTTCCTGGACCCGCTCTTCTCCATCTCGCTGATGGAGGACAGCGAGTTGAGGCAGCTGGTCCTGGAGATCCTCCACAACATCATTGATCGCCATGACAACCGTGCCAAGCTGCGCGGCATCAGGTAACGGCGCGGTCGGACGATCTCCTCCCTGCTCTCTGAGCGACGGACTCAGGTTTGGTTTCCTCCCTCCTGCAGGATCATTCCCAACGTTGCAGCTCTGAAGATTAAAAGGGAGAAAATATCCAAGCAAGATGTTGCATTCATGAAAAAGGTAAAAAGTAGATTATTAGGTTTCACTTCAAACTATTTTCCACAGTTAATTTGTAGCCAAAGCCCAAAGTTCACTTCTACCGAAGCCAGACCGAGGTTAGTAGGACCAGAGGTCGATTAGCGTTCACACCTCACCAACTGAACTGGACTTTCTAACAAACAGACTGGAGTCGGATTAAAGCGGATTAAACGGGGCTGGTGGGAATGATTCAGCCTCAGATCCCAGGAAAGGTGAAACTTAAGCTGCTGAGGAAAATAAAGAAGAAAGTTTTCAGGTTGTGGAGCTCGGTTTGCATGTGAAGAAGCTGTTCCATGGAAAGGTAATCTCTCCATGCGTTACCCTCTCAGCATCCATGGGGAAGGTAATGGGGATTATTTTATTATTCATTATTCTGATATTAATCTGCAGCGCTTCTTGGATCCACAGTCCTTGAATTGACTCGCATAGAAGAGTTAGATGAATTGCTTGTATAAAAAGAGAAAAACAGTTTTAGAGAGAAACTGACCTTTTTTTGAGAGAGCAGAGACCAAATCCTATGAACTGGGTTCCAGCCTGGGAGGACATCTGAAATGTGCGGCTGGTTTCCGTTTAGGAGCCCTGCGAGCTCGCTGACCCCGACAGGAAGTGGCCGTTCAGCCTCAGATCGTGACATTTCCCTCAAGACGCTGCCGGCTGAACAGGTTGACCCGTGATTCTCGCACCAGCTGCAGCCTGCAGAACCGGAACCAGCACCGGTTCTGCTTTAATGGAACCCAATGTAACTCATTAGAGGCGGCTTTGCTTTCCATTAACCTGCCCTGGTTATTTATTTCATACTCGACCTGCAGCTTACAGCCAGAAACGACTGGATTCACTGAATCTTAGCAGGAAAGAGTCTCTTTACAGCAGGGTCAGTAATTTGGCTTTTAAGTTTCCAAGTAAAGCCGATGTGTTGAAATAAGCTGTTTAAAGAATCTAAAAGAAAGATATTCTGTTAAACTGCAGTAAATTCTCACATCTTTAGAAGATCCCAGACTCATTTGTTGATCAAACTGTTGACTGTTTTTAAAACCGTCGTGTTTCCTTGGACGCTGCCCCCTGCTGACTGAACGTCGGCAGCGGATCAGACCTTAATGTTTGCCATCCTTCACTGTCAGGCGGCTTCGTTTCTGTCCAGCAGCTGTTAAGAGGCTATTAATGAGACGCATCGTCCCACCAGGAGACTCGACGCTTCATTAGCACCGACACAAACAGACCCGTTTGTTTGCTCCAGTCCCACAAACGGCGGTCGGTCTGTTGTTTCTGCCAGGAATTAGACAGATCCCTGATGCGTGTTGAGTTCTTTCTGCTTCCAGAGGAGGAGAATGGAGGATGCTGGGAAAAAAGCAGAATAAAGATCCGTTTAAATCGTTCCTCAGGTTCTGTTTGCTTGCGGTAAACGCATTCACGGACCGAACAAAATGTTTCCAAAAAGCAGCCAGAGTCCAAGGAAAACCTTTCAGAGAGCATCGGTCTGGAGGACGGTTCTGTACGTCTGACTTTGGGTCGATACCAGGAGTCATGTTGGGTCCTGGTTGGTCTCCACTCTTTGCTTTAGCAGGCTCCATATCTGAAGTCTGGTCTTGGTTAAAGATGGATCCAAAGTGAAGTTTTCTCATTAGTAGAACTGATTTTGTAAATGCGAAGTTTTGTAATTTGAGTCGGGTGGAGAGGCCAACGCTGCACGAGGCTCCATGATGCTCCTGGTGGTTTGAACGTTTCTGAACATCCAGGAAGAAATAAAAGATTTCACTGAAACGTTGAGCTCGGATGTTTCAGCCTTTAACGTTCTCGTCTTCGTTTCCCTCCCAGCACGGCCAGCAGCTCTACCGCCACGTCTACCTGGGCTGCAAAGAGGAAGACAACGTCCACAAGAACTTCGAGCTGCTCTTCACCACGCTGGCCATCCTGACCATCGAGCTGGCCAACGAGGAAGTGGTCATTGACCTGATCCGCCTCTCCGTCGCTCTGCAGGTGAAGCTCATCACACTCTGGTCATTGGGACCCAGGATGTAGCCTGATCCCAGGACTGCAGAGGGCCTTTCTAGAACTTACTGCATGTTTTCCTGGAGCTTGCAGATGGTATTTCATTGAAAAGGTTCTTATAATGTTGCAGCTGTAAGACGGAGTGACTTGTAACTTCATTATGAGGCGATTACCGTACCATGTGCTGGTACCATGCCGGTACCATGTGCCGGTACCATGTGCCGGTACCATGTGCCGGTAGCATGTGCCGGTACCATGTGCCGGTACCATGCCGGTACCATGCCGGTACCCTGTGCCGGTACCATGCCGGTACCCTGTGCCGGTACCATGTGCCGGTACCCTGTGCCGGTACCATGTGCCGGTACCATGTGGGTTTCAGGAGAGTTGACTGTCAGTTCTAGCAAAGTTCAGAGTCAGGTTTGGGAGTAGTGTGAAGGTCCGTTTACAGCAGCCTGCTGGTTCTGGTGAAGTGGGCTATAAGTTCAGAGGGAGAAACTTGATTGGGTTCTGGGAAAAGACGCATCAGTTCTTGCAGAGATCAGACTAGATCACAGGGTTTGGATAACGACTCGTTCAGGAGGTTTATGCTGATTTTTGTCCTGATTTTCCTCCAATAATCTTCAGAACCGTCTCGACTATCAGGTCGGTTCTGATCCTAACTGATATCCTGCGTGTATTCAGACTGATCTGGACCGCTCCCATCTAAAGTCCAACATGTTGGATCGTCTCGGCCCGATGTCTGTGTGTGGCATTCCTTGATAACGAACGAGAAGCTGTTGAACGATGAGAAAACAAGGTGACGGAAACACAGACGACAAAAATACTGACATGATGGACAGAAAGTCCATTAAATATAATCACTAAGTATCGCCATCACGTTAGTCGGCCATGTTTGTTTATCCTGAACTCAGATTTCTCATCTGACATCTGAATGTTGGTGATGAATCGGTTTGTTGCTCACAACAAACCTGTTATACTGAAGGTTTTTACCACTAGACTGTTCAATCAAAGTAGCCTCAGCAGGTCCAGCAGCAGGTCGGACCCAGGAGAGTAAACCAGAACCAGGGCACGTTGGTTCTGGAAATGTAGCCTGCGAGTCCAGGTAGAGCAAACTTTTATCACTGGTGTCTGTTCTGGAAGCAATTCTGTTTTCTGGGAAAATCTCCTGTAACTCCTGGGAAATTCCCCCTCAGGACTTTGGAAAGTAGCAGAAAGTAACATCCTCAGTACCTGCTGGGTTTTTCTGTATTCCCGGATGGATGTGCAGCACACTGCTACCCATCACTTTAACTATTGAACAGAGTACTGAGACGTCAGCCTGTGATGAGGTATTGGTGTCTGGAGTGTGATCGGATCAGCCACATCATGCGTTATGTAATGTTGCGTCAGCCTGCAGAGAAACGGTTGCACAGCTTCATGTTGGGCTCTTTATGCTGGAGTTGTTGCCTGGACAACAGCCTTTATTCTGACAGATTGACGCAGTCGGCGTGTTGCAGAAACCTGCTCTGTAAGCGTCTTCCTGCTTCCTGCAGGAAATGGCTCTGAACAACGAGGAGAACATGCCGATGTCCATCCGCTGCGGCATCATGGCGCTGGTGGCGGCGTACCTCAACTTCCTGAGTCAGATGATCGCCAACCCGCCGTTCTGTCAACACGTCAGCAAGGTGCGTCATCTACCGAAGCCACTGCTGGTTACATGGAACATGTGGTGTTTTTGTTAGCATCGGATCCTCCTTCCTGCTTTAGCTTCACTCCCAAGTGTCTTGGAATCATAATTCTGGTGATTGGTGCCTCTTCAGGTAATCGAGCTGAGAAACATGGACGCTCCGTACCTCCTGCCTGAACACATCTTCAGAGACAAGTGTCCGTAAGTATTCACTCTCCAGCAGGTCTGAGACCTAAATCAGAAGGATTCGTTGGTTCCTAACCTGAGTCTTCATCTGAATACATGATGGAGCCGCCATGTTTGTTCAGCAACTCACCACAGACCAACACAAAACCCTGTTATTTTATTTCTCCTGTTAGAATCACTCTACATCTAATAAACATTACAGTGAGTTTGGTAATATTTAAAAACAACGGCAGTCCTCCACCTTTCCACCAGATGGCACTAAATGGTCATCAGTTGACCTTTAATTCTGTATGAGAGGAATATAATAACTAAACCTGAAAGTTCAAGATCTGCTGATGAGACCAGGTTTAGGTTTTACGGCCTTCACATCGTGTTTATTTACTGATTAATGTTTTGCTGTCGTCCTCCAGTCTTCCTGAGTCTTTGGACAAAGACGACAGGCAGCTGTATTTCCAGACGGCGGACATGGCGGAGTGCCTGGCAGGCCCAGGATACAACGCGGAGAGGTTGTCCATCCCTTACATTCCCCAGGTCACAGGTACGACACCCTCCTTCTGTAATGTTCACACCTGTTGGGATCGATCAGTAAAAAATACTTAAAGCAATTCAAGATCGCAAATGTTTGACATTTCCTTTTTAAAATGACGGAAGCACCAGTGCAGTGTGTAACTACTGACCAGAGCAGCAGCTGTATGGACAGATGTGGCTTTAGAGGTGCTGCAAAAATCACATCCAGTGTTAAAGTACTGTTGAACTTACAAGGTGCTTTCTAGAACTTTCCTGGTCCTTACAGAGGAATAATATGAACCAGCTTGTAACATGATTTAAAACTTGAAGTAGATGTTTCTCAAAGGCAGTACTTGATCAGACTAAATTAACGTCTGTCTTATGACTTCAGCTTTTTTAAAAGTATTGCTGGCAATTTTCAGAGGTTTATAAAGAATGTGGAACTGACACAATTGGTTAAAAACAAATAAAACACCTAAAATATAAACATGAACTGTAGAAAATTGTCTAAAATGATGCATAAGACGTCAATATGTTATATTAAAGTATGAAGAGTAAAAATGAAGTGTTGGTTGATTTGAATCTGTATTTTTGCTCTAACTAAAACTTTCGCTCTGTTCCTGCTGCCTCGTGTTCAGTTCTTTACACGGTAGGAAAAATCATCCACAGGTGCAAGCAGACGTCCAGAGGTAAAAGCTGCTGTAGAGCCGCAGTAGATTTCTGTAGATTTAGTTCCCGTAGGTAAGACATGAGCTCAGTTTAGCTTGAGACTTCCTGGGTAAAGTCCCTGTAGCGTCCTCCTTCCTGCCGAGGATTCGAGTGTTCTGATTGGTCCGCTGATCAGGCTCCGCCCACATGGTTTATTCAGCTAAAATCTGAAAATCTTGAAGGAGTTTCTCTGGATGCAGTTTGGCTTCACCACCAAAGATTTTACTCAACTACGAGATGCATCACTTTGATATATTTATGCAAGAAAAGACCAGAATAAGAGTAAATAAATATTTGTATAAAAAACGCAATCAGACGAAAATAATTACTTCAAAATAATATTACTCAGAGGTAAATGTATGGTTTTGTAAAACTTCAATTAGAGGTTAACTTATATAAACTGAGGTTATTAATCTGTAGAATATGAATGAAGGAAAGTTTGTTTTTAGCTGCTCAGATCAAAACATCCAAATCTTTTCATAAACCATCAGGAAAAACTGACAAACTATTAAAAAATAAACCAAAAGCAAAGAAGCTGATTATGTTGTTTTAGACTGTAAAACACTTTAATAACTTGTTTAATTATTTTACCTGCTTTGCGTCTGGACTCGTGGTGGTGAGTATGTCAGGATGTAGTTCATGTCAGTAGTTTGGTAGCTGAAATGTGTTTGGCACTAATCTGTTTTTATTTTAGAGTAAAATAAATTAACTGTTTCTTTTTGGTTTAGCAACACGACTTGCACCACTTTCACATCACCATCTATTGAAAGCTTTAATATTCTTATATCAGGGTAAATGTACTAGTTGTAACTCCACAACGTTCGCTGCTGTAAGTTTTACCAAAAATAATGAAAGTGTGAGCAGAAGAGCCTCCAGGCGACGTCTTAGTTTGGAGGATGAAGAGATTCACACGAGGAGAAAGTAGATGAGGATACAGAGACTCTGTTTATTTACATTAGTTTAAAAAAATCACACAATCAGAATCTGTGTGACATTTTCACGTCTTAAACCTGAATGATCTGCAGGAAACAGATAAACAACAAACAGATTGTGGAGAAAAATTCAAAGCTGTTTGGGTCAAATTAGTTTACATGTTTTAATCAGGGGAAGCTAAGTGTGCCAAATGTTTTCAAAGTCAGCACAAAAAGTGATCTCCTTCATTAGCTGAAGTTTTCCACCTCTGTGTTTTATGTTTCTGCTGTGAGGAGGAGGAGTTTATTACTTTTACTTCCTGTTGTAAAATAAATGTTTCTGTTTTTAGCGTTTTGCTGCTAGCAAAGCTTCATGTGGGAAATACTTTCCTGTGCATCTGCTTTGGTTGTAGTGATATTTTTAAACTCCGTGCGGATGCTAAGAAAAATACACAGAACCGTTTTCAGCACTGCAGTGAGATTTTTTGAAGATGATGTTCAGAAGTGACCTGCAAACTATTTTCTTTCATCAGATTTTCTCTTTAAACGGCGTAAACGATGTTCTTCCTGCTGGAGTTTCAGCCTGTGAGGCTTTTCTCTGCTTTCCTCTGAATTTTAAAGAGTTTATGAAACATAAAGAGCAAATGTCAGTGAAGTAAGAGCCCGGCTTTCTGCGCGTCTTTAATCTCCCGTCTTTTGGGACGGCGTTCCTCATTAGTGCCGACTGCTGAGTCATTCCTGCTCCGAGTTCGCAGCAAAGGTCGCCGTGACTCATGGAGAAAGTTAATTATAAGGCGCCGCGTTTCTCTTCTGTTTTCACACCTCGGCTGACCCTGCTCCGTCAAACTCTGCTGCACTTTAATCTCCTCCTGCACAACAACAAACAGCGGGGCAGCTTTCAGAACCTCACCGGACTCGGTTCGGCCCGGACGAATCCCATTTGTTCCCCTACAGAAAACCGGAGCGCTGCGGCTGAAGCTCAGGAGTTTCTGTGTGTTTCTGCTCACAGACATAAAATAACTTCTATAAAACCACACAACTGTGAGGAATGTTTAAAAACTTCATTATTGAGAACGATTAGTATATTACTTTCTACAAATATTTGATTATAAGTAATTTCATCTTCAACAATATTCATTAGTTTGTTTTTAACTATTCAATTTTAATATAAAATGGGCATATTACATTACTTAATTCATTATATTTTGCTACTTTATTTTATGCAAAACTTGCCTTTTTCTTTTTACGCAAAACTCAAAGGCTTGGAGACCTAACAGACAGGCACTCTACTGAGGGATTTAAAAGCTCCATGGTGTGTTGGTGATGAGGAATCTAAACTTCAGTGTCATTTCTGCTCCAGTTCTGACCAGCATTTTTATTCTGATTGGAGTTTAAATCAGCAATGTGAAGCAGAGCAGCAGTAAATGGAAGCAGCTAAAAGTCTGTTTTTAGTCTGCAGGGTTTCACTGCTTCACAGTAAAACGTTATTATGGGAACACAGATGGTCAGACTGTTTGACTGACTCCAGTTGTCGCACAACAAAATGTCATTTCGCTCTGCAAAGCTAAAGCTCATCATCAAACCACTGATTTGTACAAAAATCTGTCATTCATTTGGCTCAGACACTGAGAAACAACCTGCTGTTGCAGCAAATTAGCACAACTTAACGTGCAGAAAAAACATTTAGAGAAATCAGTTTGTTGTTTTCTAACAATCGATGCCTGCAGACATTTTGTTCAGATTGACTTTTTCCAATTTGAAATGTCGGTTCAGTTCGTCCAAACGATTCATCACCTCTCCACAAATGGTCTGCTTTAGAAATGCTCTCTCAATGTTCAGTCATTATGTCAGGAGATGCTTTCAAATGACTGACCTGCTCTGGAAAATGGAGGAAAATCCAGCAGTGATTTGTTTTAGTTCTGATGCCATTTTTAGTTTTGCTCCAAAATATGATGAAATATTCTCCTGAAGCTCTTTTTATCTGACGCAGCAGTTGAATGATGTAACTGTCTGTTGCAGATGAAGACCGTCTGACCCGCAGGAAGAGTTTTGTGGACACCATCTCTCTCCAGGTGGACATCATGTCCAGCAGCCTGCCAGATAAGGTCCGACCCAATTCATGACACAATCACGTATGAAAAGATAAAAATGAGTTTTAAGCTGATTCATGTGAAGAGTTCCCGCTGAATCACATTGTCTGGGTTTCTCCCACCAGCAGCCGGAGCTGGCTGAGGAGATCACGTTTGAGACCCTGAAGAAGGCCATCGGTGAGATCCTCCAGCTCCTCCCGTCTCACTGAATGATTTTAGTTTTCTGTTTACAGTTGTGATGAGCTTTAAAGTCTTCTGTTTGTACTGATGTGATGGTTTCCATTTTGGGCCAAACGGCTTCACCGTCGCTGTTCCAGAGGTTTTGTGAGCCTAAACTTCGCTGCCATATTTATTTCCAAACACCGCACTGGTCCAGTTTTTCTCTAACTTTTGCTGAATGTGGGGTTAGTTGGACTTTAAGGTACGCTGACGAGCTAACATCAATGTTACGGTTGAGCTAATTTCTCAGCTGATGCTTCTGCTGTTTCTGTTTCATCAAAATGTGCAGAACATTTAGTCAGAACCTGACGTGTCGTATTCCTGTCTCATCAAAGCGATGTGATCGTCTTGCAGATACGACCGGCTTGGAGGAGCAGGAGAGGGAGAAGAGGCGTCAGGTGATGGAGAAGTTCCAGAAAGCTCCGTTTGAGGAGATCGCTGCCCACTGCGAGTCCAAGGTGGGAAACCAGGACGGTTAGCAGAACCGGGTCCTAAACATCTGAACTCTGAAACTCTCACCAAACGTCGTTAGGCGTTCAGTCCAGGACCTCAGTGACTCTCTCCTCCCTCCCTGCAGGCCAACATGCTCCACGACCGCCTGGCCCAGATCTTTGAGCTCACCATCCGGTAAGACTTCGATTAGAAACGTTTCCTTTGCTTTACTGAAACTTAAGATGCATTGTTCAGGATTTCCAAAGAAGATTTTTATTATTTAGAGCAAAATATTAGTGAATATGCCAAAGATAACAAAACAATAATTTATGGGGAAAAACAATAACTAACTGGCTCTGTACTGTTCACTTATGAAACTAAAACATACTGAAATTATAGATATAATACTCTTCATTTTCATGTTTATGAATGTATTTATTAGCTTTTTGAGCTGATGTGAAGTTATTATGACATGTTCCTCCTAGCAACACTTTACCTGGCAGCAAAACGGCAAAAGTTTTGATTAAACACTGAAGTGGTTCAATAATTAACATGTTTTTAAAATGTCTTCTTCTGCTGACTCTTCATTACCCAATGTAAACATAACCACAATATTTTTTGAATTTGGCACCTAAAAATTAAAGTATGAAAAAAGTAAAATTACCACTAGAACTAAATAAACTAATGAAGACAAGCAGCTGCACTGTAAAACCAACTAAACGTAACTGAATTTGACAAAAGTCATAAAGAAATGAAACAAAAAGTCACAACCCAGTAATAAACCAGTGAAACCAGTATGGGATGTTTTTCTCCATGGTGATGCGTCTCTCCCTGCAGGCCGCCGCCCAGCCCGTCCGGCGTGGTTTCCATCTCAGCCGGTCACACCCAGCATCCGTCCGTTCCCGTCTACGAGATGAAGTTCCCGGACCTGTGCGTCTACTGAACGACTCAAAACATCAACAAAGGCCACCTCCGCTTTTCCTCCAATCAGCGCGCTGCGAGGCGGCAGGGAGCCAATCAGAGACTCGGACATGCTGACCCGGCTGTATGTCGTTTCTCTGATTCGCATCCCTGAACCCAAACGGTCGAACAGAACAAAACCAGAACAACGCAAACCGCTTTATGCTCCATGTCGATGCTTCACGCAGTGTAGAAAAACCAAACGATCCTGTTAGATAAAAACCACCTGCAGGTTCAGCAGCTTCTTAGCAGAGCATCCAGTAGAACAGCTGATGGATTGGCCCGATCGTCTGTATTTACCCATAAAACACTAACCAGTTCAGTTCAAACGGCTCCCGGTTGGTGAAACGGATCCAGCTTTCATTCCTGAAGCTTTTTAAGGATTTGAAGATTTACAAAATCACAACTTTCACAACGATTCTTGGATTAAAATTCTCAGTATTTGTTTGGTCTAGGAAGTCGGTGAAACGGGATTTTGTCGGTCAGATTTTCCAGGAATAACTTAGAAATAAACTCAACTAGTCTTGTTTTTACTTGGAGAACAAAATGATAAAAATGATCAGTTTCCAAATATTTCAGAACCAGATGATTAATTTTCAAAATAACACATTTTTCCAGAACCATAAGGTCCAAAAATAAATCTTTGTTTACAGATAATAATGAATACTGTGATGGTAAAATTAACATAATTCAACAAGTTTTCTTGTTTATCTTAATTTTTTTCTGCCCTCTGTGTTCATAGACTAAAATAATTTTTTCTTAATCACAACACAGCCACTAGAATTTCATGTTTAGCTTTTTAAGGATAAGGAAAAATCTTGACATATTTTACTTTGTCTTGTGAATTACGATGAAATATTTTAGATCTGATGGAAGAAATATTTCTTCAGTTTGTTTGACCAAAATAAACAGAAAAGCTTCAACATTCATGCATTATTAAGCAGAATAATGAAGAATTACAATTTTTATGAACCTTGAGATAAAAATTCATCATGGCTGCCACATATTTAACAAAGTGGAAACAACCGCAGTCATAATTAATTTTTGCACTTCTGTTTTCAACCCGTTTACTTTCCCGGTCTGTCCGTCACGCTCCAACATCAACACCAGCGTCATGCAGTTCAGCACATGGACAACAGGGGGCAGTGCATCACAATTTAAGGATTTAAAGCGCTAGCTTGTTTGGCTACTGCCTGACCAGCTAACTGGCTAAAGATGCGACACTTTCCCACCATAACGTCGTATTTACGGCACCATGGTGGTTTTAGGAAGGCTGCCCTTCTGTCAGAGTTCGCTTCCAGCTCGGTTCACCAGGCGGGCCGGGATTAAAACCGCGGGATTAGTTCCAGATTATGAGGTATGTCAACGGCTTCGTGAGCCTCATCAACACTTTAAATCAAAGCTGCATCGATATTCCTGGAGTTTCTTAAAGCAGGTTTAATAAAATCTTAGAGGCTGTTGTCATGGCTACTAAATCCGAAGGTGTAAAGTTTGCAGAAGTGGGTCGGTTCTGAGTGTGGAGGTTCCTGGTTCTGGTCGGGCTGCAGCTGGTTTTGTAATCCTCTGGTCTGATCAGGACTCCAGGCTGAAGGTCAGACATGAGCAAACGATCCGGGCACATCGAGCTGGATCTGGTCCGAATCGTTTCCCGGTGGTTCTGTCGTACGTTGAGCTCGTCGTGTTTCCTGAAAAGTGAATTTTGATGGTTTTTATTCACCAACCTGAGCCTGTTTAAGCTGAACTGTAGATTGGTTTCATTACCTTAACTAGACCAAACCTGCAGAACATCTGTTAGTTCAGAAAGAACCGCTGACTGTCGCTGAGTTCTGGTCCAAAAGATGGAAACGGATCAACATGGGGACTCCTGAAGGTGCAGTACCAACTGTGACCACCAGGAGTCGGTTATTATTACATTATGTACTGAAGTTAAAGCTAATGGTAGCAGAGCCGCTCTCCCCTAGAAGATGCTGGAAAATAAAAGTTAATCCTGCAAAACTTTCAGCTCCTGAAATCTAGAAGTAAATATTTTACAGATTTTTCAAATGCTTTCTAGCAACTAGATATTCACAGTCTGGTGTTTCTCCACCAGTATCTTTCCATAATCTTGGTGGCTGATATAAAAGGTACTGGGGGGTTTTTACCGGGAGCCTGTTCAGTTTTTACCTGAGTTTCCTGGAGATGAGACTTTAACTTCAGGGACGGTTTGTTTTAGGAACCTGAGGTTCTGGGAGAGGACGGGCTGCTTCATCTCAACGTGACCCACATCGTTGTCTAGTAATAATTTACCTGTGCAGCTGTAAGGAGAGCCGAGCAGGTTGAGATCGCCCACCAGCTTCTGTACAGAACCCGATCCAAAATCAGGTCGAACCGGAGCAAACTGAGCCGGTTGTGAATCCCGACCTTCCCAAACTAACAGCATGATTCGTTCTTTATATATAAAATACGCTGTGAAACCCGATCCGTCTAGAACCCGTTTCACCGCCCGGTCCGGTCCGGTCCGGAGACTGGCTTGTTTTAGACGTGGCTGGAAAACGTGATGAATGTCGCTGACGCAGCAGATCGTATATTTTTGTACATTTTATGCATCACATGGTTCAGTTGCTGCCTGGTAGATTTCAGACATATCATTGAAAAAATGCTGAATCATCGTTTCTTGTTTGTCGTCGCTGAGCCTTTGAATCGGATCATGAATCTTTGAATCGGATCATGAATCTTTGTCTCGAATCATAGAAATTATTTTGATTGAAATGAGCTGTTATAGTTTTATTTAGATTTAAACCTTTTTTCACCAGATTGTCGCCGTTTGGTCAGAAATCTTGTCAAACTGGGATCAGTTCACCAGCACAGAAACCCGCCACCTGACCTCCGGGTTTGGACCACTCCTTGCCTTTTGCACATGAATGTTTGTCAGTATTAGCGGCTGAGTGGAGGAGAGACCAGCTCTGTCATTTCAAACCCAAACGGATCGCGGTTCCCCCCGTTTGCACTTAAAACGGTTCTGAGGCACAAAAACGGCACAACGGTACGAATGGAAATGTTTTTATGTTCAGCTGGTGGTTAGACGGCAGACCGGCCTTACTGTGGGACGGCCCAGGATGGAGCCGCTCGTTTCCACGGCAACAGCGAAACCTTCTCGTTTTATTCGTCTGTGGTGCAGCAGTCTGTTCTTGTGCCAGTTTTAGAGAAATGTCTCGTCTCTGTTCACCTTCAAAGATAAAACACTGACGCTCAGAGTTGTTGATCAGTGATTTATGACCACTAGATGGCGCCACGGCTCAGCTCTTCCTGCAGGTTCAGGAAATGTCGTGTTTTTGTTCTGGACTCACTAACCTGAACTTAAACTCTGGATGATTGGCTTGTATGATGTCCTTTCCTGAACCTGAGCTGCAGCAGAGCCTCGGCGTTACGATAATGTCTCAGAATGTGTTGAAATGTGATGTTGGAGATTCAAATAAAATGTTTCTATTCAAGTGTTTGAGTTGCAACGTTTTCTGTGGTTGGTTTAGTTTTCTTCCTCTTCCTCTGCTTCCTCCTCTTCCTCTGCTTCCTCCTCCTCCTCCTCCTCTGCCTCTTCCTCTGCTTCCTCCTCCTCCTCCTCTTCCTCCTCTTCCGCCTCCTCCTCCCCCCCGGGTTTCTCTGCCGGTTGCTGGTCTTGGTTCTGAACCCCGCTGACCGTCTGCAGCTCTTTGGTCTCAGCTCTCGATGGCCCAGCCGGAGTCGGCGTCTCTTCATTCATTACATCAGAACTTTGATCACTGCAAACAGACATTTGTTTTAATTAAATATTAAAACTATTAACCCTAACCCTACCCTAAATAGTTGTTTTGGAGCCACACACTAAAATAAAAAGTAACATTTTATTTATTCCAACAGTAAGGAATTGTTGACTAAGATTTAATAAAGGAGATTTTATCGCCTGCTGCCGCTGGTTGTAAGTTCTTCACAGGACCCAGTTCCACTAATAAAACGTTAGAAAATCCCTTTAACTGGATCTGTAAGGTTCTTCGAGGTGGAACAGAATGTAGAAAATGAAATGGACCCGAGCCGTCGGCCCTGAGGTTCTCCGTATCCCACCTGTCTGAATACTGAGCAGAACTCGTCTCAGGCTCCTCAGACCGGCTGGGTTTGCTCTCCTCACTGGACCGGGCCGGTTCCGCTGCGGGCCTGCCGGCCCGGCGGCAGGGCGGCGCCGGGCCGCGGCAGCGCTGCGACGGCAGGCTGTGGTTGAAGCGCGCTGCAGCCATGCACTCTGCTGTGGTTTTATCGCACACACACTGCAGTTTGTCGCACACCGTGACGCCCCGACCTGCAGAGGAAATGGAAACGAGGATTCAGAATCTGGACGACATCAGAACCTCCTGCCAACATCTTCAGAACCTTCATGACTTATTAAAGCCCTGATGGAGGCTGTGGGAAGTGACTTCTATGCTCTGAGACATTTTGCCTCCTTAAAGAGAAATGGGTTCCAGGAAACAACCTGTGAAGTTTGAAACATAAAGCAGTCTGCATTTTCTTCCTCTGCATTTTCTTCCTCTGCATTTTCTTCCTCTGAACTGCTGGAGTTCAGGTTCTGGGTTAACAGCAGGAAAGTTCAAGGAAAGCAACCTGCACTTCTTATAAAAGCATTAAACTGAAAGTCACATTTGTGATCTTTGAACGGATCTTTAGGTCCAATTTTAGAACGTCTAACTTTAAGAAAGGACCTGGTTGGTCCCGGGTTGAGGACGCAGCCTGCGGGTTCAAAGTTCACACGTTGCAGAAAGCAGCTTCCAGGTTGAAAACAGGAACGTTCCAGAACAGGAAAAACTTGTTAAACCCATTCTGATAATCCTCTTCTGCGTTCTGATTTATGCTGAATGTTGAGAAGTTTCTCAGACGTTAAACCTGCACTCACATCGCGGTTTGTTGCGGCTCTCGCAGGAAATGTGAGCGTTGAGCTTCCTGTCGGCCCGGCAGCCCATGGAGCCGATCTGGTTCAGGCAGCAGCGATGGAAGAAGCAACATCTGAGGAGCAGAGCAGCTTTCAGGCTTCAGCTCAGAAACCATCACTGAGTTATGCAGGAAGTAACTACTAAACATGCTGGGAGTCGTTACCATGGAGACAGCATCGTTACACATTTTACCTGCGTTTAGTTAACTTTAGGAAATAAATGCCTCCAAAAAACAGCAGAAATAAAGAAAAATCAGGAACAACAAATGGGTTAAAAGACTGAGAAAAATATATACATCACTTTGAATTTATTACTTTTTAATGTAATGTTTCTGCATTTAAGAATCAATTTTTCAACTTTTACCAAACATTTTTCTCAGAGAAAAAATTCAGAAATTTCAAGTTAAAGGCAGAAAAATCAAAGTTTGTATTAGATAATTATTTTAATGTTTAAAATGTGTTTAATATTTTAGTTGGAATAACTATTTAACAGTATTAAAATGTTTTAAAAATGCTTCTATTAAGACAATATAAATGTTTATATTAAAATCTGAAATATAATTAAAACACTTAAAATGTTTATATTCAATATTTGATAATGAAAATAAATTTTTAGAATGCTTATTAATATTTAAGATGTTTATTTTTAATATTCACATTTCATATGTATCCATGTTTATTTTTATACTTTATTTTTATAACTGTGCCCATTTATCAAAGAGAAAATTTACATTTTAAATATAGTTATTTTTCAGTAATTATTCCTATCAAATCTGAAAATTGGTCAGGCTTGGAGACATTAATGATTCTAAAAAATTCCAATTATAAAGTTTTTAAAAAAGCAATAAATTACCGAATAATGAATGAATGTATTTTATGTAAATAACTTCCCACGGGGCGTGCTGACCTGTCCAGCTGGTCCAGAGGAAGTCCCGCCCCTTCCTGTCCGCAGTAGCAGCCGTACATCTCGTACTCGTGCGGACATCGCCCCGTCAGGCAGCGCAGCATCTCCCCCAGCGCCGGCAGCTCCCTGCGGCTCCGGCCGTCGCCGCCGTACACTCTGAAGGAGGAGCTGCATTCTGATTGGACGACACATTCAGCAGCTCATGTGATAAACGTCTCACCGCCAGCGACGGGCGTCCTGAGGCCCAACCTGCGGCTCACCTCGGCCGCCCGGCAGCTGGATGTCGGTCAGACCGACGGACTCCAGCAGAGACCAGGCGAAGAACGGCACCGCCCTCTTCGGACCTGGCTCCACCCTCTTCGGACCTGGCTCCGCCCCTAATGACAAACATCAGCAGGTTCACCTCCTGTGAGATGTTTAATCTGTGATTTATGAGCTTCCCACCACTAAAGGGTCAGAGGTCAACTGATTATCCTCCTCAGACAGTTAACTCTGTACGTAGCCCTCATGTGACCCCACACTTCTACTAAGGCAGCCATCTTGGTAGGCAGCACAGCGCAAACTTAGATGAACCATGACGATTTAAAGACTTTATGTTATCACGCCTGACCAAGCTGCAAGAGACGGCTGCATCAACAAGATGGCTGCTGTCGAGATCGAACCATAGCATCTCTATACCAGCTGTAGTTACAGATACCTACCAAGATGGCTGCCTTAGTAGAAGTGTGGGGTCACATGAGGGCTACGTACAGAGTTAACTGTCTGAGGAGGATAATCAGTTGACCTCTGACCCTTTAGTGGTGGGAAGCTCATAAATCACAGATTAAACATCTCACAGGAGGTGAACCTGCTGATGTTTGTCATTAGGGGCGGAGCCAGGTCCGAAGAGG
>NW_006800398.1:211900-233471 GCF_000485575.1 Poecilia formosa | reverse complement strand
CCTCTTCGGACCTGGCTCCGCCCCTAATGACAAACATCAGCAGGTTCACCTCCTGTGAGATGTTTAATCTGTGATTTATGAGCTTCCCACCACTAAAGGGTCAGAGGTCAACTGATTATCCTCCTCAGACAGTTAACTCTGTACGTAGCCCTCATGTGACCCCACACTTCTACTAAGGCAGCCATCTTGGTAGGTATCTGTAACTACAGCTGGTATAGAGATGCTATGGTTCGATCTCGACAGCAGCCATCTTGTTGATGCAGCCGTCTCTTGCAGCTTGGTCAGGCGTGATAACATAAAGTCTTTAAATCGTCATGGTTCATCTAAGTTTGCGAAGGATGCTGCCTACCAAGATGGCGGCTCAGTGACTGCAGATTTTATGGGTTTAATGTATGAAACCCTGAGCTGCTTTAACAGCCGTACCGTCTTCCTCCTGCGAGCCTTCCTCCTCCTCCTCCTCTTCCTCACACAGAGGCGTCGTCGTCGCTGTGATTGGTGCAGATTTCCCAGCTGACGCTGAGCTTCCTGTGGGTTTGGTCTGGCTGATGGTTGGAGATGCAGGTGACAGAGGCTCCACACCTGCAGCAGATTAAAGGTGAAGATCAGAAGATTCCTGATTTTCCTGAACCTGGTGGAGATTTTCACCGAGTCTCCAAGTCCGAGTCCAGCCGTCTACAGAGGAAACAGGAAGTACAAGTGAAGAGACCCTCAGATGACCTCTGACCTGCTCCCTCCTTTGCAGCTGGAGCCAACATACAGCTGCTAGAAGCAGCTCATTAATATTAATGTTTGGCCTGACAGCTGCCAGGATTCCCAGCTCCGCTGTCCCAGAGCCTCAGGGCGTCACTGCAGACCCAGTCAACAGGAAAACGGTTCCTCCACCCGGCAGGGAACCGGCGCCGGACGACCCAGCAACTCAGAACCTGATTTTATGAAGCTGCAGAGAGAGCAGAACGGATGCTGGAACGTTTCCTGCAGAGTTCTGGGGTTTCCTGAAACCAGTGGCATCTACTGGTGAGTTATGACCGTTAAAACCAGCATGATGGGAAAAATGGATTTCTTATTCCACATTCATTCACAGAGTTTCAGTGTTGGATAAACAGTCAGACATCAGATTAGCTCAATTCATTTTTACATCATAAAATGTTTATATAATAACTCTAAAACATTCATTCTAGTTTTATTTGCGTGACTTTCAGCGGTTTTAGCATTTCTTGTTAAAACGTTTACCGGTTCCGTCCAGCAGCGTGTTCCTCAGGGATGCTGTGGTCAGAACCGACGGCGCAGCGCCAGCAGCAGGAATCTGCGTTGCTGTCTGATCCATCCCATAATAAACCCCAGCAGGGCTCCATGGAGACGGCGGCCCGTTTGGGGCCAACTGGACTGGATCTGCAGCAGATTCAGAAGGTTTCAGCTGTAAAATCCAACGATGGGAAGCGATTCGTCATCCTGAGCTGTGAGCTTAACCCCGCCCCTTTCACACTTCAGACCAATCACTGCTCATCAGTCTGACATCAAACCAGGTGACGATCCGGTTCTCAACACCAACAAAACAAAGACAATTGTTGTGGATTTCTCCTTCCTCCTAAACATGGTGAGGAAACGGAGGCTGTTGACGAAATCACACTCCTAAAAACCTGAGATAAATCGTTGGCACCTCCCACCTGGTGAGGAAAGAAGAAACTTTTCCTCCTCAATAAACTCAGAAAATCTAAACTTCCTCCCCCGTTCTGCAGGAGGACAGGAGGAAGAACCCTGAGCTGCTGCTTTCAGCTTTTTATTAAAACTAAAAACGAAACAGATCAGATTCTGGTGCAGTTTAACCATTTTACATTCCTGACTCAGTCAGGAGGATCTAGAACAACTTTAATGAACATTTCATCTGTAACAAATACATTCTAACATAAAAGCTACAAAAATGTGACATGTGAATTATAAAAAAGCAACATGAACCTCTGCTCCTTGTTAGAATCAGGAAACATGATATCTGCATTAAAAACAGACTGGTTTCCATGTTTCTGTGGCTCACCGGGGCTCCTGGGGGTCATTGGGCTCCTGGGGCTCCTGGGGCTGATTTGTGCAGGACTCTGGGTCATCTGATCTTCAGCTTGGTCCTCCCACTCCACTTCTTCTTCTTCTGCTGCCGCCTCTCCCAGGCCTTTGGATGCAGAGATTGGAAACGTCTGAGCCAAGTGAGTCACTCAGTGGGCAGAGAAATGATTTGTGGAGCCATTTGTGGGACCATCAGCTCCAAATGGATTAATTAGCAGCTCAGGAAAAAGATCAGAAACTAAAAAACAGGAGATTTAAACGTTACCATTAGAGATCAAACTCTGGTGTTTCAGCTCTGCTGCCTGCTCCTCCCACTGCTCTGCAAGAAAACATTTACATGCAATGAAACTTCAGTTTCATATTTTCAGTTTTGTGCGTCTTTTAGAAACAGATTCGGCTTCAGAGGAGCAGGAGAAACTTTTTCATTTAAAATCCGTTTCTGCTGCTCATGTCTGCAAACGTCGCAGCACGGCGCCGTTCCTCTCTGGTCGTACCAGGACCGGTCCGGAGGACGGTTGGTTCTGGTGGTCCGGTGATGAATTCCCCGTCCAGCCCACCCGGATCAGTTTGGGTTTCCACAGCACCGATCATCGCCCGGTCCAGTTCTGATGGTTCAGAGGATGTAAAAGTCAGAAAGGAGGTTTGATAAAGAACCAAGATTAAAAATGACGTGTTTATTATCATGGTCTTCTGCAGCTGCCACAGAAACCTGAAGATAATCAGGAAGATAATCAATAATCTACAGTTCGTCTGTTTTATATGATGTTTGTTCAACACTTTGGTCACTTTTATCTTTAATGTTTATAAATAAAGTTGGCTTGGTTACTTTTATCATTTCCTTTTATTAATACATTCAATTAATTTTTCCTATAACAATACAACATATTAACCAATTAATATGCTGTATTATTTATCCACATTATATATATTATATTGTATTATATATATTATAACCATAATATATTATGTATATTATGGACAAATATAAATATACAAAGAATGTGAGGCTAAACTGCCATTACTTTCTGTTATTGAAGTTAAAACGATTTATTTTCTCTAAAATCCTCATAATTAAACAGAATTAAAGTTAATTATTATTATTATTCAGAAGGATAAAGTGTGTGGTATGTTTCCTGTGGATCCAGGATGTTCACCTGCGGGCGGCGGGGCGGCGTTGGACAGCTGCTCTGCTGCTGTGAGAACATCTGGAAAGAGGAAGGATGAGGTCGTTAGAGTCCAGGCAGGAAAACAGCCAGCAGTTGGACGTTAGCAGGATTTTAAGCTGAGCTCGTCCTTCAGAGGTGGAACAATCGTCGTATTCTGATTGGTTCAAACAGAGGCTTCCTGCGTCAGCTTTCAAAGAGAAAAACTCTGACTGAAGCCTTGAAGACCTCCAGCAGGCTCCACTAACTTTTCTCTGTGAAGTTGACTTCTCCACTTTAATGACCTCCACTTCAACTCAGACTGAGAGCAGCTCAGCCTCTTCCTGCAGCTATATTTAGACACTCTGCTCTGTGATTCAATGATTTTTCTCCTCCCAGATGAACGTGGGCAGGAAGCTGCAGGATGAGACGTCAGGAGGTCGTTGTTTTAATTGGCTGAGGTGTGAATCAGCCGCTTGCTGCGGTCTGACCCTCTCCAAACGTGACGCACCGTCCAGAGACGAGTGGAGGCTCCGTCCTCTCAGCCTCACCTGTTCCATTGACGACGACGTCAGCCTCTGCCACGGCGCCGCCGAGCCAATCTGAAACGAGAACCAGACTAATGACAGATCCCAGCCGCTGACCGGACTCCGACCCGGATCAGGAAGAGAGGAGGAAGATGAGAAAATGAGTCAAGCTGCTGCAGAAACCAGAACCCAATTAACAGAACCAGAATTTGAAAGAGCAGCATCAAACTCAAGTTCAGAAACTAAAACATAAACCATTCAGAAACTTCTGGAACACCAGTGAAACCAGTCAAACATCAGCGTCCAGTGACCAGAAATCTGCAGCTGCCCACTAAGAGTAGAGGTTAAAGGTCAGATGACTTTACCCCTTCTATGCTTATTGTGTCTTTTTCCTCAAACAGCCACAGAGGCGTGTTATTTTCCACAGATGCCAAGTGATGCATATTCTACACATACTGAGGATCATATTGTAGCAATTTGCTGCCATCTAATGGTTGGAACCTAATCTGACTTCTTGCAATCTAAATACATAAATCAATATTTGTAGTTTGTAAAATTAAACAGTAAACGATTTTACTGCAGTTTGGGTTATTTAGCCTGTCAAAGAAAAAAAAAGATTCATTTTTCTAAGTTATTCATTTATAAATGTCATAGTTTGACGCTAAATATGTTTAGTTTGAAGCGGTTTAGCTAAATACTTAATTAGCTAACCAAATATTTTATTTAGCTGGTGAACTAAATACTTACTTTGGAGCCAAATATTTGGTTAGCCAAGCTATATATTTAGTTCAAAACTATATATTAATCTTGCTAACTAAATGTTTATCTCAAATCTAAATATTTAGTTTGTCTCCAAACTAGAGCTAAACGTGCTAGCTCTATGTAGCCAGTTAGCTAGCTAAATATTTAGATTGGTAATTTTTGACTATAACTTAAAAACAAACCGTGACATCGTGGTAACATCCAAACTAATTCCAATCTCAGTTTAGCATCTACTTAAAGAAAAAAACACTTAATGTCATTGTTAATAAATGAAAGCAGTTTACGGACGAGTCTGTGGCTGGAAACCAGTTTATTTAAGATCAACCAATTTCACCGCCAACAGGTCAAATATAACGTCAGATGTACCTTGATAAGAGATTTCCAATAATAATAATATAAATATTAATAATTATCCGAACAGTTTGCTGTAAAACGGATGTAACCGATCCAACCCACCTGTAGCATTTCCAGCGGAGCAGGCGGCCTCCGTCAGGCCCCTCAGACTCGGGTTGCAGCGGCTCCGCGTCAAGCAGTCGATGGCGGCTCGGTCGCATCCACAAAGCCTCTGCTGACACGGGTCGCCAACGTCTGCAGGAGAAAGAGGAACCATGAACCCAAATCCTCAGACAGGATCTCCAGGTTCTGTTCAGTCTGAGACTCACCGCAGCTGCTGGTTTCTGCGGAGCAGGAGAAGTTATACGGAGGCGGAGGCAGCCGCTGCCTGCAGGGGGCAGCACTCTGGTAGCACTGCCTGTGAGCTGCACAGCAGCTGCAGCAGAAGAAAACAACAAAAAAACATGAGATTTACTTAAACCTGACAGCATTTTATATCTAACCAGAGGCAGAGAACCCAAAAATTACACTCAATTAAAAGTAGCAATACTTCAACGTATTTTTCTTCAGGGTTAAAGGCTTTTTTGTTAAAGGTTTTCTTCACTTCTTGGGTACTTGTTCAATTTTTCATTTTTTTATTTTTTAACCTTTTCTTAACGGATGGATCAAAATATAAAGTTAAGTGGAAATTGTAGTATTTTAAGGACAAAAATTACAATAATTCATATAAGTAACAAAAAATAATAAAATCAGGTAAAACAAGTCTTTCCCAGATCAGTTCCTTTCAATAAAAAACTTATTAAACTTTAACAAAAACTACAGGTGTGTTTCTGTGTCTGTTGAATTTTTGGTTAAACCATATTTGTTTTTCATTCAGTGGGTAGAAAATCCAGAAATTTTACTCAAATAAGAGTAAAAATACCTCATAATAAAATTACTCAGGTAAAAGTAGAAAGTACAGCATAGTAAAACTAGAAAACTCCTGAAGAAATTTACATGGGGCTGCAGAAATGTGCCCATCACTTCGGACCCAGCGTTTTAGCTGCAGCTCACAAATGCCCCAAATATCCAGACATTCTATTGGGTGTAGAACAATAGGTGCCTGCCATGACTGCTCTCCCTATGCATTGCATGGCAGGTCCCAAATACTCCTAAAAGTTTTTTTTTTTTTTTCAAAAAAAGTTACTCAAGTAAATATAACTGGTTACAATCCAGCTCTGTTTCTAAAGAAAATCAAATTTACAGAAGTCAATGTATTTCTAATCATTGTTCCAAATTCTTCTTCTGCTTAAAATGTGTTCAGATGAGCATCAAAGTTTACAGATTCTCCTCTAATCAATGAGATGAGGATCTGGGAATCATCTGGGCTTCGTTTACGTGTCCAGAGGATCCACCGGGTTCCCAGACGCCACATGTCTGCAGGAGCAGCCGTAGTCCTCCAGGTCCCGCGGACACAGCCCTGATGCACACCGCAGCCTGGACACGAAGCTCAGCAGCGAGGGGAAGTTATCGAAGACGGCGTGGAGCCAGACGAAGCGCAGACCCAGACAGTCTGATGGAGGAAGGAGAAGATGGAGCTGGTCAAATCGAAACCAAGCTTCAGCAGATTTCTGTCCGTCTCACAGACAATCCTGTCTGCAGGTTTCCAGAGGAGAGTTCATGTATGATTATTACACTCAGTCTCAAAAAATTAATCTAAAATCAATCATTTTGTAATAATCAGTAGCTTTGTTTTCTCACAGCTGCACAACTTTGGTTTAAATGTTAATATTACTTAAAGAGGGCTTTAAATCATCTTTTTGTGTCATAATTAAAGCAGATTTTTGCGTGTTTTGTAACGTTTCATCATATGAAACATCTCCTGCTGGCAGCATCGGTCACTCCTTACCATCATCTGATGTAGCATTTATTCAGAGGGATTCAAAAATCACTGAAGACAAATTTATTGGCATCAACAAGTGCTATCAAAATAAACTAAACAGTTTGAAAACTTTTCTTTACTAACAGAGAAAATGTCTCAAACTTTTAAATCAGTAATCTACGACTTTCTGATTCTCTGGATCATAAATATGACATGAGATCTTCAAACTGGCATCAGCCAATCAGGAAAATAAATTCAGCCTCTGGATTGGCTGCTTTGTAAACACCAACCAATAATGTGTCGTTAAACATTAAACTAAAGTATTTCAGCTTCCCAGGCTCTATGAAAAAAAAAAAAAAAAACAGTTGATTTTCTGCGAATAATTTGGGAAAACAAACAGAAACCAGGCGAACGTCCACTGAGGCTTTTCAGCATCAAACTCTCCCGGTGGGTCTGCTGTGAAACAAGTTGCTCAGTACGGTGGAGGAGGAGTGATGCTGTGGGACTGTTGCTCTGCCTCATCAGACTGCATGAGTTCAGATTTTAAATAAGAATCATTTCTGACAGAAAAACTGAAAATGAGTCGTTATTCAGCAGAATAATGATCCAAACGAGTTAACAGAACATTTTCTTAAACATTAGTTTACTCTGATGCTTATTATGTTTCACATGGTGCCAATAACTGTTGAGGCTGTTTTTAAAGAGAGAGAGAAAGTTTAGGAACTGATTATCGTTCTAAAATGTGCTCCTTTCTGTTCAAAATAGTTTTTTTGCTTGAGTAAATAACAGCTAATTAAAGTAATTAAAGTAAAGATGAAAGTCCCTGAAGGAAACGTTCCTCCCTGCAGGCTGTGATCCGGTTCGGCTCGTTGATTCATCCTCTCGACCCGCTGAACCTTCAGCTCCTCTGGTTCATTAGGATTAATTCAAGCAGCTTGTGTGGTGACCGTTAACATGCCTGAAGTTTATTGTTCCAGATAAAAAATAAAACAACAATAATAAAGGATGTTTCTCACCAATTACATGACCTGCGTCTCGGCTGCTGCCCTCTGGGTCCGGACAGAACACGGAGCTGCCGGAGAGCGCTGCAGAAAAAAGAGGAGATTTAATTCATGCATGCAACATTTAACACATCAGCAGTTAATTGATTAATCATTGTGTGATTAGTGTAATTACACAAATAAAGGAAAGCATGAGGGCAGAGAGGGAGCAGCCTGCCTAGAGCTCAGTGATTGGGTGAAACTCACTGCAGGAAGCAGCCGGCAGCATGAAGATCCACAGCAGAAGCATGATGAGATCCTGCAGAGAAAATCTGATTGGAAAAACATTAGAGCCACAATAAAACAAGAACAGATGGAGGAAGCCTCCAGATGAAAACTATGAAGCTTTTATTGGAGAAAAATTCAGAGCTGCGATCCGCACTGGCCCTTTAAGGCGGCGGTTAGCTCATGGTGACCCCACAGCCACCAACTCTGACCCCAAACACCGTCACATCCGCGCTGATGTCGATATATAATGAATCCCTAAACACTTCTAGTGCTAGAATAACAAGCTATTTAACAGAAGCTAATGCTAAAACAGAATACCAACAAGCTATTTTGTAGAAGCTAATGCTAAATGCTACCAACACAGCATGTAGCAGCAGCTAATGATAAAATGTCGTATCAAAAACACTAAAGCATTAAATTCGGCCATGTTGATGCCCTCCATGTGTCAATGACATCACATTTCACCCTCCACAGGATCAGATCTGTTTTTGCTTCAGGAAGTGATTCAGATTTCTGCCATGTTTCAGTTTGACTGTTGTTCAGTTTTACATAAATTCCTGCTGCAGTTTGTTTCCTTTAATGTTTTAATTTGGTGCAGAGAGAACATGAAGCCAGCCGATCATAGTCGGCTTCATCACAGCCATCAGGGAGGAGGAGGGAACATCGGCTGTAACAGAGACCTGCATTTACTCCAGCATCTCACACCAGCTCCATAAATTACCCCCATCACCATCATGATTATTGCAGCTGCGCCAGACGAGACCTTCAGCGCCCGCTGCATCAGCGGTTAATGGCTCCAAACCGCTCAGCCCACCTGTGGCTCTGCTCCACCACACCAACAAGTGGGTTGATGATGCTTCACAGAGCCGGCTGGGTTTCACCTGCAGCGGGAAGCGATATCACTGCCTCGCTGCTACACTTTATCTCTAATGTCAGCTGAAGAGCCTGAGCCTCCGTGTTAATGGAGACAGCGGCCTGCTGAGGCACAGGAGCTCCGGCTTTACCGCCCCAGATTATCAAACAAGATTATACGACAGCCTGTTAGCATGCTAAATGCTAATCATGAAACGATCCGACGGGTTTGTATTTTGGACATTTCGGCACAAACGTCTGATACCAACAGCCAAGCACGGTGGTGGAGGAGTGATGACTGCTGAGGTTGAGCTGGACCTGCATGCACAGCCCTGCACTGTGATTTAATCCAGATTTTACATCTAAACAGGAGCAAATAAGCTGATTTAAGGCAAGATGGCAAAAATCAAACACAAACTAAACTTAAAGACGTGTTGAGAAGAATTTAAAGAAATTCATGTTTGGACTTTGAGGGATTTTTCATGTAGTAAACTCCAATAAAATCATGTTGCCACCAGTGCAGAGCTTCCTCAACAATGGCAGCAGGTGAAGAAAGGGAAGTAAAGAAACCACTTCTGTCCAAGGAAACCATGACTGACTGGAACAGAAGAACCAGGACGGAGAGCGGAGGCCCGGTGGAGCCGTTTCTCCTGACTGTCTCCAACACATGGAGAAGAAAAGCTGAGAGCTTCCAGCAGCAAAGGATCAAAAATGGAAACAAAGAGCAACTTTTCTGGCATCCAGGAGCAATTTGGTGAGAAACTGAAACAGTCCGACTGAAAACCCAGAGAAAAGTTTTGAAAAATGAACAAACTGATCGACTCTCGATGGGTCGGCCTCCAGGATTTGGTCCCAGAGTTAACATCCAACATGAGGAAGAATAAACTCTAGACTTCTGGAGACCTCTTCTATCTTCACCCTGAAGTCCTCCTGTAGTTTTGTTCATTGGTTTGTTTTCTTCCAGCTGCCCTGACTCGACCTCGCCTGCCTGTTTTTCAGTCGACCTCCAAACGACTCCAAGGACAGAAACATCCAGAGAGGATCTGCAGGAACTTCCTTCAGCTAAAAATCAACTTATTGTTAAATATCAGCCTGAATATTCACAGAACATTTTTATTTAGCAGGAAAACAACAAATATTAACATCCATTTAATGCATCTGTCAAACAAACTGGAAGGTCTAACCTTATTTGTGTTCCAGACGTTGGAGTTTGTTCCTTCGCTCTGCTGCCTCCAGCCAAAGTGGGTCAGGTTCTGTTCCCAGCAGAATGAATCCTCAGCTTCTGTAGCTGTTTATCACTCCGACCTGAGGAGGAGGAGGAGGAGGAGGAGGAAGAGGAGGAGGAAAGAGCCTCCAGCTCTTACCGGCTATCGGGTGACACCTGAGCAGAAGCTTATCCCGGTCCGGTTCCCGTGCAGGTATGTCAGGGTTTTTTATAAATGCAGGCGGGTCCGGCAGGGGGATCCACAGAGCCGCCTTTGTCCAGCAGGGTTCTGGATCTGCGACCCGGGAGGATCAAACGGGTCTCATCTGATCCTCCCGGGACTTCGGATCAATGAGTGCAAACAGGAGGGAGGGGCCGGCCCGCCGGAGCAGCAGGCCGACAGCGAAGCTTTGAGTCGGACAGGTGAGAAGATCCAGGTGTGACAGAACACCTGAAGGCTTTTCATGAAAATCTGACCCGTTTCTAAGATCCGAAGTAAAAACGTCTCCAACATCAAAAGATCTACGGCTTTATTTACATTTATCGTTTATTTAATTCAATCTATGAAAACAGGTAAAAATAAATGTTTGGATGAGAGAAATAATGAACTTTTAGTTCCAACGATTCCCTCAGAGCTGCTGGATGAAAACTGAGCAACGAAGAAAAACCAAGACTCAAAGTTTGGATCAGGTCTGAATGGAGGTTTGTTCATTCTAGGAAGACTAGAAGAGACAGACGTCTCTGTCATCTCCTGAAGGAGGTCTTCACACAAGCAAGGATGAACTGAGGCGGTTTTGGAAACGGCTCTTTGGGAATATTGTTCTAGAAAACAGTTAAGATCCAGATTTGTTCCTCACTTCCCTCGACGTGTCCAGGAATAATTTTACTCCTTTTGAGATAAAAACCTTAAAAACTTGCTACCAGCTCTGCTTCCTGAATAAATAAAGCCTTAAATTCCCAAACTGGACGAAGAGCCACAGAGTTCTGACCTCATAAAGCATGAAAAATGTTCTGAAGAGCTTTTGTCCCCAACAGAAAGTCAGGATTTTTATTTAATAAAGATTTCTAAGAGAAAAGGCTTAAAAGAAGCAGCTTTTCCATAAAAATGACTCCAGATAAAATAAAACTCAAATTCACCACAGATCTAAAAAACATCTAAAGATAAGAAATTATTAAAAACGTCCCAGAGGAACGATCAACATGGCGTTTACTTCATTTAACTTGTGGAAATCTTTAAAAAAAGCCGATCAAACAGTTTGAAATATTTTAAATACTTTAATAAGACTGTAGAAATGTTAGTAAACAAGCATCTTTCATGAATTAAAAGCCAAATTATCGACATGCAAACCAAAACTCAAGCACAGCGACTTCCTGACCGCCAGAACGAAAACCAGTTTCTCTGCTTGTTTTCTACAGATAAACGTTTCTGTCTTTTATGGGTAAAATCCTCTGAACTCTGAAAACACTGGATCTGATGAACCTGCAGCATGAGGAGTAATAAATAGACGAGACGCTCACACTACAAATCCTTAACGGAAACCTCGTTTTCTTCTGAAATGTGTTTGTTTTCCAGCTGAATTATGCAGGATGTTCGTCACATTCAGGGTAAAAAACTGAGATTATTCGTCATGGCGTCATGTTTCTTCTTCATGACATTAAACAGCCATTTACTTTTTAAACATGAAGAACAAATCAAATATTTAAAAGTCACATGGATTAAAGTTTACGTTCATCAACCTGATGTTTTCATTGCAGGTCGGATTAAAACAAACTGTAAACAGAGGCAACCAATAAAGACTAATGTTTTAAAACTAGCTTCTTCTCTTAAATAGACTTTATTTATATTTTGCATGGCAGATTAGTGATTAATATCCAGATAAAAGGTGCAAACTGCATGTTTTGTGAATCACCAGCAGCTTCCAGCTGTTGTTGGAAGATGAACGGCTCTTTGTTTCCGCCGCTTCCTGGCGGGTCACAGTTTGTTGCACATCTTAGACAAGCATCTCTGTTTCAGATCTGTGGAGGGAGGAGGAGAACCGAGAAGGTTACAGCCGGGAACCCGACACCAGAGGAAGAACTTCAGAGCTTTGTGCTGGAACAGGAACCGACGGAAACACGATGATGGACCTGCAGTCAGACCTCCTTCTGCTGCGTCAGACAAAGATCAAGAGAAACTTTGATCCTAAACACCTAAGCGTTTAATGAAGATCCAGGTTGCCATAGTAACACCACTGATTCGTCTGTGTTCATTAGTGCTTAATGAGAAAACCCCTCAGAGGTTTAAAGGGACTCTCTGTAGATGTAACTTTATTTATTTTACACTTTTTACAGATGGATTTACATCATTTCCATTAAAATATAAAGGATAAACTAAAAACTCCACAAACCAACAGTTATATCCTGTCTTGATGTTATGAAATATTAAATAATTAGCAATAATGTCTAATGAACAAATATGGGATGCGGCTTCAAAAACATTCTGCACAAATAAATAAAAAGCTTTAAAGCCTCTGGGCTCAGGGGCCCTACAGAAAAGGCTCGGTCACTTTCATGGATTGTTCTTCACTTCTGTGCTAAACTGTGAAAAGTTAAATAAATATTCTAGATCTAATTCAATATCAAAACATGAATCTATTTATTCGCAGAACCAAAAATCAGATGGAGGCGACAGGAACTGGTCTTAAATGTTCGTCAAGGCGCCTCGGCTGCAGAACGTGTTTCAGATTCTTCTCATGTTGCCAAAAACGTCTTAATAAATATATACAAGAAACATTTTAAGGTGAAATTGTGTTTTTTTTAAATGCCGTGCCATTTTTGAGGCACTAACTCCATGTTTGTCTCAGCGCAGGTGGAGAACGAACCAATCAAATGGTTCATTTTCTGACCGGTTAGTTTCTGTGAAACGTCGTTTTCAGTTTTTCGCCTCGGATCTACAGTCACTTACTTCTGGAGAAGGAAACTCTCTTGACTCTTCGGCACACCTCGAACGTGTGCTCCTCGTACCACAGGAAGCTGTCGTCACAGTATCTGTCAGAGCAAACAGAAATGAAACATTCAGAAATGAAACATTCAGAAATAAAACATTCAGAAATAAAACATTCAGAAATGAAACATTCATCTTGGTGAAAAGTGAAGAACGACGGGGATGAAAACATGAGGCAGTCACTGAAAATCAGAAACGATTTTCAGTGACTTCAGGAGAGCTGAAGTCAGACCTTTTCCTCCCCTCACTGTGACACCAGGCTGGTTGCACCTCCAGGGTTTCTCCTAAACCAGCGTATCAGATTGGGTTGCCATGGTAACGGGTTACATCAGGAGAGTTCTGGTTCTACCTGAAGGTTTCCTCTCAGTGGAAAACCATCCAGGTCCAGAAGGCGGCAACCAGCTACCAACGGTAACAAAGTCAACGACCCAGAATGAAGTTCTGATCCGAGTCGGGCCGACCCACAGCAAGAAGATGATCATATGATTTACCAGACCAGACCAGACCACACCAAACCAAACCAAACCAGACCAAACCAGACCAGACCAGACCAGACCAAACCAGACCAGACCAAACCAAACCAAACCAGACCAAACCAAACCAAACCAGACCAAACCAAACCAAACCAGACCAAACCAAACCAGACCAGACCAAACCAGACTAGACCAAACCAAACCAAACCAAACCAGACCACACCANCAGACTAGACCAAACCAAACCAAACCAGACTAGACCAAACCAAACCAGACCAGACCAGACCAAATCAGACTAGACCAAACCAAACCAAACCAGACCAGACCAAACCAAACCAAACCAGACCAGACCAAACCAGACTAGACCACACCAGACCAAACCAAACCAGACTAGCCCAAACCAGACCAGACTAGACGAAACCAAACCAAACCAGACCAGACCAAACCAAACCAGACCAGACCAGACCAAACCAGACCAAACCAAACCAGACCAAACCAGACCAGACCAGACCAAACCAAACCAAACCAGACCAAACCAGACTAGACCAAACCAAACCAAACCAGACTAGACCAAACCAGACCAGACCAGACCAAACCAGACTAGACCAAACCAGACCAGACCAGACCAAACCAGACTAGACCAAACCAGACCAGACCAAACCAGACTAAACCAGACCAGACCAGA
The DNA here is from genome assembly GCF_000485575.1 of Poecilia formosa. Classification (NCBI taxonomy): domain Eukaryota; kingdom Metazoa; phylum Chordata; class Actinopteri; order Cyprinodontiformes; family Poeciliidae; genus Poecilia; species Poecilia formosa. Next base: position 219,329 of record NW_006800398.1, on the reverse strand, counting down.
CCAAACCAGACCAAACCAAACCAAACCAGACTAGACCAGACCAAACCAGCCCAAACCAAACCAAACCAGACTAGACCAAACCAGACCAGACCAGACCAAACCAGACTAGACCAAACCAGACCAAACCAGACTAAACCAGACCATCAAACTTTTTTCTGGAAGGAAAACTGACCCAAAGTTCTCCAGTTCTCGGTCCGCCTACGTTCCGACCTCCATCTGAGACAACCAGTCTCGTTTTGGAAACGTTTCAGTTAATCTTGCTCAGTTTCTCCTGAATCCAACTTGCCACTAAACATACTCTGTGTGTTTATCTCAGATTATGGTTCCCTTGTTGGGATTATTATTCTTGTTGCTCAACCAGCTGCAACGACTCCAGAATATCTGCAAAAACTCCTTTTAGTCGTAAACCAAAAAGGGTTTTTAACCTTAGACCTGCATGTTTCTGTCCTTCTATCTGACCAGATGATGGATAATTTGACAGCCTGGCCAGTAGGGGGCGGCGGAGTCACTCAGGAACGTGTGGAAACCTTTTGGTGCGCGTCGGGCTCAGCGGCCTGCAGAGGCACTGGGAGAAGAACCGGCAGAGCTCCAGGATGCAGGGCTGCAGCTTCAGCTCTCCGAGCGTCTCCGCTTCGCCGCCAGGCTCCGGCCTCCTCCAGGGACAGCCTCTCGAGAGACAGGGTCAAAGGTCACTTCAGTCAGAGACTCAGCACATCCACAGTCCCTGAGGTCTGCGTCTCTATCTACTGCCTGATTACAGATTAGAAACCAACAAGCAAAAGGTGAAATACAAGCAAACATAATTAATCTCTGGGAGGAAAACGTTTCCTGCTGCATCGACGTTTAAATTCAAATCAGGAGATTCTTCGTTACAAACGTCGTTAATCCATTAGAGGAGCAACCGCTCCTCATTAGCATAAAACAGATTTCAACAAAACTAAGGAGACATTTAGAAACTCACCCTGCAGAAAGGAGCACAATTCAGATCAAGTATAGGTGAATATTAACTCAGTAAATTATTTAAAATTATTTTATCCATTAATTAAGGATAAATCTTTAATTATTGATAAATCTTTAAATCTCTGTGGAGAAATTTTGACCCTCTGGTTTGGAGAAAAGTTTTTATTCAGGTACATTAGAGCATATTAGGACATAAACAGTTTGCTTTAGATCATTTCACTCCAGCTTAAAGCCCTGACTTTGACTAGGCCACACCAAAACCTTTGTTTATTTTTAACTTTCTGACTTGGTTTGCTTTGGGTCATGATGCTGATCCAACCTGTAAGGCTTCCTCTGCTCAGCCTGTTCTCACCGACTGTCAGATGCTTTGGTCACTGCCTGATGGAACCACTTACACACATGTATGACGCAGAAACGTTTTCTAGAAAACAAATCTGAAATTTTGAGAATAATCTCAGATATTTACTAAAGGAAAAATAAACCAATTCTGACTTTTTTTTATTATTTTTTTTTTTTAGAAATTTCAACGTTTTTCTAGAAAATTTGCAACTTTTCAAACTCATAAACTCATTTAATGTTTTATTCCTAAAACATTTCTGAGATTAATCTTAAAATTTCTGATTTTTTTTTCAAACTCATAAATTAAATTAAATTTTTCTTCTTAGAAAATTTCTGAGATTATTTGGTGGAAATGAACCCCTCCCTCCGTCCAACCAGTACTCCCAGTGGTGACGTCCAACAGCTCCTGGATGTCCAACACACCTGAACCAAAGGACTGAATCACCTCCTGCTGTGAACCAGTTCATGTGATTCAGGTAGAGATTCCTCTGAACATGTTCGTCTGTTTCTGTCATTTTGCTCCATCATCTGCCTGCAAACCTTTGATAAAGGAATCAACATGAATATAAACCTGAACTGCATCTTTTCCCCAGATCAGATCAGATCAGATCAGATCAACCCTCTCAGTTTTCCCTCCCAGCTGATCGGAGCCGATTGATCAGCTGATCGATCATCAGATCGTGGTTCGTGTTTCTGTGCCCGCAGCAACTTGCGCAGCTAAAAGCTCATTTTACTGCAAACTAAAGACAAACTGCGCAGGCTGCTGCAGCTCCGCCTGTTGCTAGGCAAAAGTCAAGGTGATGGAGGAGGATGGACGGTTTTTCTTCTGCTTTTGCAGTGTGATGTTACCGCCATCTAGTGGTTCTGATGAGAACTGCGGACCAAGCCAAGATTCACCCTGAACTCCAGATTTAGACCAACATTTTAAATCTTTTGTCTTTTAAATACATTAAAAAAACAAAGAAAACTTTAGAGTGAATTTTTAAAATAAATTACCTTGATAAATAAAACAAAAAAGAGATTTAAAAGAAAAATTGGCATAAAAACACCAATCCTTAAAATTAAAATAAAGAAACAATTGGTATTTATGTAAATCTAATAAAAAATGCAGATATTTATTAATCATTCCTTTTTAAGCGTTGGTGCTGTTCTGTATTAAATCTCCTCCATAAAGAAGGGCTGCACCTCCTGTTGCCATGGCGACCGTCTCCGGCTCTGCCTCCTCCATCTGCAACATCTCCACCCCCTCGCCCGCCTCGCCCCCCGTCAGCCTCAAACTGAATCAGACGCCATCGATGAGCCCAGAAATGACGGCGGACGGTTCTGATGCTGCTCTGTTCGGGTCAAGCGGGCCGAGCGGTACCGGCACTCAGCTGGAGGACAGCAGCATGACGATGCCTCCAAGCTGCTCCTCCATGTTCATATCAGTCAGAGTCATGTCTCTGTTTTGTCTCAATGTGACAAAGAAAAACAAATAAAAACGTATTTAATGCTTGTTTGACGTCAGACGAGACGCTGCGCTGCAGGAAATCACTACAGAATAAGTTCCTCATTGTTCCAGCAGTAAAGATGCTGAAGAGGGGAAACGTTAGTTGTTGCTCTGATTTGGAGAAAAACTTGATATAGAAATAAATCAGGAAACATTTTCAGCTGCCTGGAAATCCAACAGGTTGTGAATCTTTAAAATTTAAAAGCATATTTTTGTTTATTTAACCTGTTATAAAGAAAAATGTGGGTTTCATTTTCCAAAGTCACATTTTCATCATGTCAGAATCCAAACTAAATATTAAACATTTAGCTTTTAAATGAAACTTGTAGTCAGGAAGCTAAAAAGGAGACATCTAGTTCACAACTAAATGTTTAAATCAGAGGTAAATGTTTACTTTAAAAACTAAATGTTTATTTTTTTTAATCTAATATTTAGCAGCCAAGCTAACTATTCCAGTTGCTAACTACATTCTGGGTTAGAAACTAAATATTTATGTCCAAGCTAAATGTTTAGCTAATATGCAGGTTTAAGACTTTTAAGACGGTTCATCCATCCATAAATTATTTTTGTGAAAAACATTTTTATATTAGCTGAATATTTAGCTTGGACCTACATGTTCAGTTTGGAAAATAAATATTTAGCTTGAAGACTAAGTATTTAGTTCCCAACTCAGTGACTTTTGACCTTTAAAATGTTTGATTTTAAGAACTTCCTCCCATCATAAAAAAACCGGCCTTTCATCAGCAGCTGACCGCCTTCCTGCTCAGAAACCTGCTCAGTGTTCACCTGCTCAGTGTTCACCTGCTCAGTGTTTACCTGGTCTCTCCGTTTCTCTGGGCCGGTCAGGTGTTCTGTCTCTGCTGCTCGGCGTCGTCTCTGCAGGTCGTCCTGCTGGTCGGAGGGTTGAAGGTCTAGTGAAGGTCGTTTGTAGAGGAGATGTTGGAGAAATGCTTGTTTCCACCAGACTGTCAGGTGATTTCAGGGCGGCTGCTGCTGCAGGAGGTCGGGGTGTGACTGCAGGCGGAGCTGCAGCAGTGGCTGCTGATGTTGCTGCAGCTGCAGGAGGTGCTGCTGATGTGGCTGCAGCTGCAGGATGTCGGGCTGTGACTGCAGGCGGAGCTGCAGCAGCGGCTGCGGTTACGCCTGTGGCTGTGGCTGCAGCTGCTGATGTGGCTGCAGCTGCAGGAGGTCGGGCTGTGACTGCAGGCGGAGCTGCAGCAGTGGCTGCGGTTACGCCTGTGGCTGTGGCTGCAGCTGCTGATGTGGCTGCAGCTGCAGGAGGTCGGGCTGTGATTGCAGGCATAGCTGCAGCAGCGGCGCTGGCTGGTCGTCTCGTGGTTCCAGCTGATGTCGCCTCTGCTGCTCCTGCTGTTCTGATCTGTGGAGTTGAGACGCTTTGGCTCGTCCTGATGTTTGATGGACGTCCTGTAGTGAAGCCTGGAGGCCTGGAGGACGTCGGTGTGACCGCCACGGAGGTCGTGACCTTTAACGTTGTTGACGATGTTCTGCTCAGATGTGGCGAAGCTGGAGGAAACATGAGCAATGAAACCGTCACGATTTCTGCATCAAATTTAAGATTAAAGAAGCATAATGAGAAAGTTAAAAGACCAAATAATTACTTTTCAGTATGGACCCGGCTGTCAGAACTGTTACCTCACAACTTCCAGGAAATGATCATTAGGTTTTGGGAAAGTGTTCCTTAAGAGCAACCAGTAAAAGTACTTTATAAGTCCTGCAAAGGCAAATATTAACTTCCAGGACAGTACTTTGTAGTTCCCATGAAGGTTTCAGGAAATGACCTGCTACACTGCAAAACAACATCCTAATAAAGGATTTTTGTCCAGTTTCTTGAGTAAATATCGCAGTAAATGTGAAATAAGACAAAACTAACTTGGCAGATTGTTTCACTTATCAGACATTTTTCCCATTTTTTAAATGAACCAAACTGACAAGCAAATACGTTTGATCAATATTCAGTAATTATTGACATCTTTTCACATCTCTCGCTGAAAGTTAAGTTAGTTTTGTCTTCTGATTTTGAACTTTACGCTCTGAAAAGTATCAACTAGTTTGTATAAAGGCAACAAGTTTCCTTACAATTCATGGATTTTCCATCTGCTGTTATGGATTCTTATTTTCACAGGATTTAAATCTAATAATTTGCGGCGTTTTGTCACCAGGAATCAAACTTGTAAACATGCAGATGCCGCTGAGCTTAAACCAAATAATGGAGATTTATTGAGAAACACATTTTGAGTGAAATGAACCAAACCTGAGCAGAGGTCTAGACTAACACCTGGATCTGAGCTGAATAATCTGGTTTTTAAGACGCAGTCCGCTCACCAACAGGAAGTCGAATGGAGGAGAGGTTCGCCACTTTAAGAAAGACAGAAAGGTCAAAGGTCAAATGTTAATGTTCCTGTTTGATAAAAAATACACTGAAATGAAGCTGCTATTGTTTGCTAAACTGCTGCATAAAAAAGACCAAAAAATTATTAAGATCAAACAGAAATAAGTTTAAAGTTTATGGAAATACAACAGCAGATGAATAAATCTGAAAACAAACGTTTGAATTTCTGTCTGTTAGCGTTAGCTAAACCTGGCAGAGTCAGAAGCTAGCACGATGCTACGTTAGCCGGTTTGGCTAAAAGAGCTTTGGAAACAAAGTAAATGTAGATTATATTACAACAGATTATGTTAACAAATAAGTTTACAGCTTTAATCACACAGTTCAAGTCTTTTTACATTAAACCAGTTTTTCTGTAAAACTATTTAAAATATTTGATTCACTTCAGTAAATAAAACAGAAATAAATTTAGAAATGCAGACAATAGATTTTTCCATATTTATTCTTTTTATTTTACATTTTATTCAGACCTTCAGGAATATGAAAAGCGAACTAAAACAGTTCATCTGATTTTAATCCATATCCCAAATATTACAGATTCATATTTTCCTCCTTAATTCTTAAGTTTATTTGGGAAGTTTTTTTTTTTTAAATAAAATTTTAAGCCTCTTCCTAAAAATGCAAATAATATAAATTCTGGTCTTGACAATCATCTCTGCTTTAGACCAGGGGTGTCCAAAGTGGGTCCTGAAGGCATCCTGCATGTTTTAGTCTCTCCCTGGTTTTACACACCTGCACTGATTGATGCTCGTTAGAGGCCTAAGCAGAAAACTGACTTTCTGAGGAGATTGGTACAACCAGTAGGGAGGGAACCAAAACATGCAGCTTTTAACGGTTAAGTTTGAAACGAACAGCAGGTTTATTTAGTTTATAATTAGTGCATCTGGATTAAATCTCCCAGCAGATTAAACAAACCTCTGTTTGGTCCTTCAACAATCGTCTGGTTGAAGAGCGGCGTGACGGAGCCGTCGTCCCAGAAGCCGCTCAGCTCTCTGCCTGGACAAAACGCACTTCAGTCAGACAAAAGGCTCCGGGAAGATTCACTTCCTTTAGAGAAGCTAGAATGTTTTCTTCCATCAGCCTTGAAGACTCTGAGGGGAAAACATGACAGATGATTCTGGTTGAAGTCGCCGCAGCAGATCTTTACCTACCCGTCTTCCCCGCCATCACACAGATGTAGATGCAGTCGGAGTTGTTCCTCTGGCTGACTGAGACACAAACAGGAAACACATCAGACATTAAACAGGTCAAAGTTTCCAGTCAGAGCTGAACGCTGAACTTTAAGGGCCTCAAATCGCTCCAGATTAAACCAATCAATCAATATTCTGCATATTGATCCTCCTAATAACTTCTGTCCTTCTCATTCTTGTTTTCTTAGAGTTTGAAGCTGATCATCCTCAGATCATCGACCAGGAAATTATTCCTGGATCATTGGAGGAAACATTTGATCCAGATCTTCCCTCATTGATTCCTGGGCTGATTAAATTAAATATATTTGCTCTGTTTTTGTGCAGAACTTGAATTTGTCCTGGAGGTTTTCCTTGGACTGAACCGTCTCCTCTGCAGCTCCTCTCCTGCAGACGTTTCCTCCTGTCTGGGCCTGCAGACGGACCCGGTTCAAACCAGATCAAACCAGTTCAAACCAGATCAAACCAGTTCAAACCAGATCAAACCAGTTCAAACCACTTCAAACCAGTTCAAACCAGATCAAACCAGTTCAAACCAGAACCAGAACCAGGCAGAACCAGAACCGTATTTGTGTTTAATCTGAGCTGTTTAATCTGAGTGTTTATTCTGGGTGTGTTTAATCTGAGCTCAAACGGAGGCGTCCTGCTCACACCTGACAGGATGGAGGAGGACTTGAACAGCTCCTGCAGGAAGCTGGTTGAGTTTCCCATCACGTCCAGAAGGATGGCGGTGAAATCTTGGGGTGAAAAGGTTATGATGAGGAGAAGAGCTGCAGGTTTGGGTCGGGAGGAGCCGGGTTCTCACCGGTCAGGTCGTTGGTGTCGTTGGTGACGCAGTAGCAGAACCGCCTCCTGAACAGACCGCTTTCTAAGCTCTTCATACTGGAGACTAAAACACAGCAAAACAAAGAGAAATGCTGTATTATATATTTGTTTTGTCACCAAGATAAAATTATGTGACTGCAGCTGTACCCCACTGGCACCACCAGGTGGCAGTATTTGCACATGTTGAGCAGCGCAGTGAGACCTGCAGGCCTGATAAACATG
>NW_006800398.1:210495-211890 GCF_000485575.1 Poecilia formosa | reverse complement strand
CAAACCAGTTCAAACCAGATCAAACCAGTTCAAACCGATCAAACCAGTTCAAACCAGTTCAAACCAGTTCAAACCAGATCAAACCAGTTCAAACCAGATCAAACCAGTTCAAACCAGATCAAACCAGTTCAAACCAGTCCAAACCAGATCAAACCAGTCCAAACCAGATCAAACCAGTTCAAACCAGTTCAAACCAGATCAAACCAGTTCAAACCAGATCAAACCAGTTCAAACCAGTTCAAACCAGATCAAACCAGTTCAAACCAGTCCAAACCAGATCAAACCAGTTCAAACCAGATCAAACCAGATCAAACCAGTTCAAACCAGTTCAAACCAGTTCAAACCAGTCCAAACCAGATCAAACCAGGTCAAACCAGTTCAAACCAGTTCAAACCAGTTCAAACCAGTTCAGACCAACATGTCCTCTGGTTGCAGCTCAGGAGGAAACGGCCCCGAGGTCCAACACGCTCAAAAACCCTCCAACCAGGCAGAACCAGAACGATTCTGAAAAATACTGAACAACATACAGCTGGAAAAAAACTCACTGCGAGTTCCATTAAACCTTGGCTGCAGTTGTTGCTGCTAAGAGGCAGAAAACCTAAATATTACTCAGGTAGGGGCAGAAATACTTCAACATATTTTTACTCAAGTAAAAGTAAAAGAAGAAATTACTCAGGAGTAAAAATGTATTTGCTAAAAAGTCTTCAAGTTCTGAGTAACTGAATAATAACAGTAACTAATAAATATAATAAAATCCTGTAAAATTAATTTTTCCAAATTCAATAAAAAAAACTTATTAAACTTTTGTTTAAAAACATTTTGTTTTTCCTTCAGTGGGAAGAAAATCCAGAAATTTTACTCAGAGTAGAAATACTTCATAATAAAACTAATAAAATACAAGTAAAAAGTACAGCGTAGTAAAAATACTTCCAAAAGTACATAAAAAGGTTAGTAAAGTAACTAGTTACCAGCTGCTCTGCTGAGGATTAATCCCTGTTTCAACTGGATTAGGTCTGGATTATTTTCTCACTTAATAAAAAACTTAATTTAAAACTGCATTTTGTTTAATGTTTAATATTTACATTAGTTTGATGCTTTGTAACAAACAATCTAAAAAAATTAATCTGAAGAAGGTCAACACTTCACACCTGTCAGTAATCTGAGTGTGTTTAATCTGAATGTGTTCAATCTGAGATGTTTAATCTGAATGTGTTTAATCTGAGTGTTTTTAATCTGAGCTGTTTAATCTGAGTGTGTTTAATCTGAATGTGTTCAATCTGAGTGTTTTTAATCTGAGCTGTTTAATCTGAATGTGTTTAATCTGAGTGTTTTTAATCTGAGCTGTTTAATCTGAGCTGTTTAATCTGAATGTGTTTAATCTGAGTGTTTTTAATC
>NW_006800398.1:209713-210068 GCF_000485575.1 Poecilia formosa | reverse complement strand
CAATCTGAGTGTGTTTAATCTGAGTGTGTTTAATCTGAGCTGTTTAATCTGAGTGTGTTTAATCTGAGCTGTTTAATCTGAGTGTGTTTAATCTGAGCTGTTTAATCTGAGTGTGTTTATTCTGAGTGGGTTTAATATGAGTGTGGTTAATCTAAGTGTGTTTAATTTGAGTGTGTTCAATCTGAGTGTGTTTAATCTGAGTGTGTTCAATCTGAGCTGTTTAATCTGAGTGTGTTTAATCTGAGTGTGTTTAATCTGAGCTGTTTAATCTGAGTGTGTTTAATCTGAGCTGTTTAATCTGAGTGTGTTTATTCTGAGTGTGTTCAATCTGAGTGTGTTCAATCTGAGTGTGTTT
>NW_006800398.1:206096-206506 GCF_000485575.1 Poecilia formosa | reverse complement strand
TTAATCTGAGTGTTTTTAATCTGAGCTGTTTAATCTGAGCTGTTTAATCTGAATGTGTTTAATCTGAGTGTTTTTAATCTGAGCTGTTTAATCTGAGCTGTTTAATCTGAATGTGTTTAATCTGAGTGTTTTTAATCTGAGCTGTTTAATCTGAGCTGTTTATCTGAATGTGTTTAATCTGAGTGGGTTTAATATGAGTGTGGTTAATCTAAGTGTGTTTAATTTGAGTGTGTTTAATCTGAGTGTGTTTAATTTGAGTGTGTTTAATCTGAGCTGTTTAATCTGAGTGTTTTTAATCTGAGTGTGTTCAATCTGAGTGTGTTTAATCTGAGCTGTTTAATCTGAGTGTGTTTAATCTGAGCTGTTTAATCTGAGTGTGTTTAATCTGAGTGTGTTCAATCTGAGTGTGT
>NW_006800398.1:177427-205017 GCF_000485575.1 Poecilia formosa | reverse complement strand
CGGCGGAGCGGAGATGCGACACTGCCATGACGTACCTGATTGGCTGGAATTGATCAGCGTGTTGACCAGAGGCGTGAGGTCGATGGCGGTGGGGTCGATGGCGCTCTCTGCTGGGATTTCTGGGAGGTGAAGCAGAGAGACGGAGATTATTCTGGGTTTGGTCAGAATCACTGATACAGAGTCACGTCTAAACATGGAGCAGAAATCAAATTATATTAGATGAATGAAAACAACTCAGACAACAGGATGAGTTTTAAGGTTATTTTATCTGCTTTTAAATGTTCTGGGAAAGAGTCTTTACTTTCAGGAAAACACAATGCAAGTTCTAGAAAGCACCCTGTATGTTCTAGAAAACCTTTTAAGTGCCTTGAAATATCAGCAGTACGTTGTGAAAACTGGAAAACATCCAATAAATCCAGAGCAGCGCTGTCGTCGTTCTGACCTTCAGGTTTCTGTGACCGGCTCTAGTTTCTGTAGTTTACAGAAAACAATCTGCATGAATCCATGCAAACAATCAGAAAGTTCTGGAAAACGTTCTGGGAAAGTATCCAGATTGTGGAGAGTGTCCTGCAGAACCTTCTACATCCCATAATATATCCGTTAAGTTCTGCAGAAAAACTCCAGAGTTCAGAAACAGTTTGTGTGAGTTTGTTCAAGTGTTTTATAATCCTGCAAGTTTTAGAAAGTTCTTCTCATCCATCAGGAAACTTTGAGCTTCATCCTTTTTCTGACCTTAATTTAATATTTTGCAGAAACATGAATGAAAACTAAACAATTTCTGGAAATTAAACAGAAAGAAAAGTTTATTTTTCACTACAGGAGATAACAGAGTATTTGCTCATTTTGTGATGGTCAGTTATTAAAATTTATTGAATAATTTGTGTCTAAAGTTTTAAATTTATCAGGAAAAATTTGTAATAAAGTGTTTTTGAAAGAGAAAAAATACCTGAGAAATTACTAAAGTCTCTCTTGTGTCGCTCGTCTTGCATCCTGCTTCTGAAATCTGTTCAGAAACAAAGATTACAACTTTTATAAAGATTTATAAGTTTTTGACTGATGGGATTCAGCAAACATGAAAACTATGAGAGCTTTACAGTTCTAATTATTTTATTTTCTGCTGTTACATTCATGCATAAATATTCTAAGAACAGGTTTTTTTTTGCACAGATAGAAAGTGAACATTCACTAAAATAAGTTATTTTTAAATATCAGAAGCTTTGATGGACCAACCTCGGCTGAAGAGGATGAGGAGAGAAGCTGCAGAAACACAGGTGATTAACTGGAGGCGAGGAAGCAGCAGAAGCCTCCTGAGAGCTGCCATGATGCTGCAGAGCGTCAGACACGGCGGCTGCAGCAACACGGCAGCTGCAGCAACACGAGGAGGAAAAGAAAACCTTAAAATCCAGCAGAATCTCTGCAAAGGAAAACCAGGAAGAGGAGATCTGACCGCGTTTCAGCCGTGCAGAATGAAACCGTCAAACTTTCTCAGAGTCACACACACCGCCGGTCAGAGGATTCAACTAGGCCGTTTTCTCCCCTCTGAGCAGCAGCTGCTGGCAGCTGGCCGGCGGCTTGGAGAATTCAGAATAATTCAGATCCTTCACCACCTGCAGCAGCTCGCTGTAAGAAACACCAGACCTCCAGGGAAAACTGCAGAAAGGCTGCAGTTCACAACACTGACCTGCAGAGGGAGCAAGAGAGACTAACGCTGAGGCAACACAGGATTATTTCATGAAGTACATTTACTTTGTTAATGTCCAGGGAGGAGGAGGAAGGTCAAGTTTTTATCCAAATAGAAAGCTGAAACTCTGCAGCATCACTGTGAGTCCTAGTCAAAGTTCTGATTTCACCAGGACAGTTATCTTGGAGTGGTGTAGTCAAAGTCCAGAAGTTAACCTGACAGGACATGTGTGCAGACGTTTTCACACTCTGGTCGATTTGGAGAAGGAAGAACAAATGTTACCAAGTTAAGAAGCTGATATTTTCCACCAGCAGAAAACGGATGAACCAAGAACCAGTTTAAGGTTCTGGACACTTCCTGCAGCCCGGCCCGGCTCCTGCTGCAGCCCGTCCGCTGCTGCAGCCCGGCTCCTGCTGCAGCCCGGCTGCTGCTGGATTTTATTTAACAACAAAAACATTTTCTCCAGAACCTTCAACTGATCCGAAATGCTTCAGCCAGATAACATGATCCGATCTGCAGGTTTGATTCCTGTTAAACCGGAACGTTTCTCCCCACTGTGGCCCTGTGCTTGTTCAGGATGTCAAAACACAGAGGGAAAACAGAGCGTCTTCAGTCAGAGGCTTCTTCAGACCCGCTGTAATACAGACTGCTGCAGGAGATCTTCCCACCAACAACCATCACTATCTCTTTGAAGAATCTGAATTAACGACTTACATTTAATTTCCCTTTGGGATCAAAGTAAAAATAACAAACGAAGTGAAACAAAGATAAAGTCTAAACTCAGATGTTGATCCTCAATCTGGATCCAATTAAACACAAACAGCAGCTCAGTGTGATCAGAAGGTTCTGGAAACTATTTTTATAAATTATTATTCAGTTTCCTGGTCTGAAGAGAAACAGGCCATGAATTATTTCAGCCTGAGAAGAGGTGGGAACTTTTACAGTGTAGTTAAACGGTCATAATGATTTGCTGCAGCCTCAGATCAGAGAGACAATCAGCAGGCGGCGTTCATGTCGGATCGTTCAGGAGGAGGAACCAGGCAGGGAACCGATTCCTCCGGAGGAAACAAGAAATCTGCCAGAAAATAACCCAAAACGAGACAAAAACGTTTCTCTGGTTCCTCTGAGGAAACATCACAAGTGGCAACATTACAGACATTAAATAACATTAAATAACATTACAGACATTAAATAACATTAAATAACATTACAGACATTAAATAACATTAAATAACATTACAGACATTAAATAACATTAAATAACATTACAGAGCTGCTGCTACTGCTGCAGGGCAGAAGGTGAATATTAACAATAATCCAGATTTTCAGCCAATTCCAGCAAACGAATCTTCAGCTGCAGAATTTATGAAGTAAAAGACACAAACACACATCGATAAAAACAACAATCCAACCAATAAAAACCTCCACAAAACAAAACAATTAAAAACAGCAGCAGACATGATGCAGCGCAAAAAGAAAAACCAACTGCAGTCAGAGCAAACACTCGGATCAGAACCACCAGAGTTCTGATCCGGTTCTGTTTGGTTCTATTCAGTCTGAGTCCAACGTTTCACAGACCTGGAGAAAATACTTCAGTAGTTTTCATTCTGATCTACAAAGTTTTAATATGTTGAATTTCAAAAGCAGCATCACAAAAACTAAATGATTGTTTCAAAAGTCCAAATTTCTGATTTCACCAAATCCGACAATCAAACATTTTGCTTCATATTTAATATTTTAACTGAAAACCTGAACTTTAAAGAAAATCCCACAGATTAACTTTTAAAGATTCAATAATATTTATGGAACAACAAAAACAGTTTAGAAAAGTGACTAAAGTTTTATAAAAATAACGTGCAAGTTTCCTGGGAGTTAAATGGGAGCAAAGAAAGTTTCCAAATATGAAGAAGTAAAATGACTCAGTTTTCAGTTTATTACTTTATTAATAACTGGTGCAATTGAAAACACAAAATTAAAAAAAATCAAGTAAGAATACATTTGCATATTATATCATAAAAACAACATATCCAAAGTGGTTCAGGACAGAATCAAAACAGCAACTTTAGTTGTTTTTTTTTTAAACTGAAATGAGAAATAAATGAAATGATGCAGAGCTCTGAAGGCCACTAGTGTAAAAATGTCCAAACGTTCCTAAAATTAAACTTAATAAAAAATGTTTCAGTAAGAAGCTGCCGTCTTTTCCTCACGTAAACCTGCCTGAGAACGGAGACGGCGGCTGCAGGACGTCTCTAACGCCCTCATGTGGGGACAGAGTCCCGTCGATGGCTCTAAGGTCCTCATGTGGGGACAGAGTCCCATCGATGTCTCTAACGTCCTCATGAGGGGACAGAGTCCCATCGATGTCTCTAACGTCCTCATGAGGGGACAGAGTCCTGTCGCTCTGTCCAGACGCCGCAGACAGTTTTGCGTTCGGAGTCTGACGGCCTCAGCGAGAAAAGCATGAGATAAAACCGTAACTGCAAAAGGCCAAGGCACAAATAATCAGTAGCAATCAAAACGTCCAGCAACATTACAGGTTGAGTGCAGGAGGCGCCGCTCACCGTGGAAACAAACATTCATAAAACAACTTTTCTTCGAGCAGTATTGCCTTCTGAACTACATGGGTGCCATAAAGTGCTCCTTTTCAGTCACAATTATTAAACACAGAGAAACGGCGTGACTCGGATGCATGCTTATCGCGATGAGACAGTTTGATGTTTCATGGTTGTTCTTTTTAAATTATCCGTTAAAGTGGGACGGCTTTTATTCTCCTGCAAAAACAGAAAATGTGAGCAGCATGTTTTCCATCTGAACCGTGTCGGAGAGTCCAGGTGTTTCATTTTCACTCATTCATCAGCAGAACGATGCAGGTGTTGGAACCAGGAAGTAAAGTTTGTTCAGACATTGTTCTGTGGAAAATGTAAAAACTCTGCAGCGTTTCCACCGCAGACTAAAAATCAATTCCAATTCTACATGTTCATCAATAAAAATTAAAGTCCAAGAAACAGAGAAATGAAAATTTTCCCTCATTACAAACAGAAACAATGTAAGGACAGAAAGCAGAATCTGAATTTAAAACTAAACTTGAATGAACTAGAAAACAATTCAATAGTTTAAATGGAAACTTTGAAGGGAAAATTTAAAACCAATCAATGAAATATATTGATCCAGTTCTGATGTTCAGTCAGAAAGTCACAAAATACAAAAACCAAATTACAATTAATCAGCAAAGAAACAAAGAAGAAGAAACTGAACCTGGATTCAGACATTTTTATCTTTAAATCTGTCAGGATGGAAACATTTAAAACATTTTAAAACATCATGGATGACGAGGGAAAAACTTCACATTAAGCAAAATGAACAGAAAATATTTGATTTGAAAACATCCAAACAGAAAGAAATTACAGATTACAGATATTTTTTATAAAATATCTGCTGACCAGTTAAAATGTGGATGAAATATCATCATTGTGGCTTTTAGCAAATAGAAATAATTCAGGCATCTACCTGAGCTGAAAGTGAAGAAGTTTGATCTGATTTAAGTGAATTTAATTTGATTAAAAGTTTTTACATCATCAGAGTTCTGACAAACTTTTACTAAATGTTGGTTTGTATTAAAATACAACAGGTAGTTGCACTAAGTTATTTGGATTGATGACTTTTTGCTTGTGTTGAAGATGTTTCAGATAAACCAGATAAAATGAAAAGACAATAAATAAAATAAAAGCAAAAAAATGGACAAAAGTTTCTGACGTAATAAAATTGATTTAATTCAAGTGAGAATAAATTAAAGTGACAATTTTTCACTGCAAAAAGTAATGCTAGCATTTTCATTTGAAAGACTTTTTACTGAATATAAAATATTACTGGATGTTTTCAGTAGGTGTAATAAAGAGAATTGGTATTTTATAGTTTTGGTAGCATTATTCTTTTTGCAGCTTGTTTCCCGTCATGGAAGACATTTTCTCTAATTAAAAAAATAAATTTTAACAGTGTTTTGATGTCGACTCTCATTCTTCAAGTGCGATTCACTGATGGATGCAGGTCAGTCAATTTGAAAGGAAGCCACACGTTGAATTTCAGGTGGAAGAAAAAAGTACAGCATGCATTTAAAATGTTTTATAAACTAAAGGCAAAGATATTGTTGTGCAAAACATTTTAAAGAACAATAATGAACAAGAAACATCAAAACATTTCAACCAGAACAGGAAGAAAAACAGAGAAACAGTAAAAACTTTACATGTTGGTCTGAGTGTTGCAACTGAGCCGAAAACAGCAGAAACGTCTGAACCGGATTTACAGAAACCAGATTTTAAATCACGTTCATAAACTGAGGCGAAGCGTCCGAAACACTAAATCATGAATGACTGAATCATTCTGGACGGAGTTTGAGGCACAATGAATGAATGAATGATGAATGAATGAATCTCTACAGGGATACAGATTACTAGATTATCCTGCCTGTGCAGTGACAACTAATCCTACAACATTTTGTTTTATATAAGTGGCTTAGAGGAACAGATTATATTTGTTGTGCAGCAGATTAAGCAGATAATCGAACGTCTTGCCCATTTCACTGGAGTCGCCTCTGACTGATGCAGCAACAGGGAGTTAAAGGAACCGTTTGAATTTCTACCACTGGGTTTGTCTGAGGTATCTATAAGAAGTCAGTATCTTATCAGTACCTTCAGTCAATTCTCTGTTACTCATCTGACTTTATAAGAGCTGCTAAATGTATCTTGGTCCAAAACTCCCATCCTAAAATAACTTAGGATGGAATAATGAATGTGAGGACTTTACCTTTGTACTCGAAAGTTTTAGATTTATGCTCTAACATGTAGCTTTGTTTTAAAGTTAGCAGAACACAACAGTAAAGTTAAATGTTATCTGTTTGCTTCATAGCTAGCTGCAACATTAGTTTGACTGTTAGCTTGGCTGTTACCATAACTTGGAAATAAAGTTGGCAGGCAGGCAGTCAATCTGACTGCAAGTCTGTTAGCCCAACTGCTAGCTTGACATATCTTGCTTGTTAGCTTGACAGCTGTGGATTTGCCATTAGCTTGACGGTTGTCTTGCTTATAGCTCAACACTGAGGTCAGTAATTAAACATTAGACTCTGCCCTGCTAATGCCCTGTTAGCATTGCATATTATTTATTAGCACATTTATAAGGCTCTAAATCAACTGTTAGCTCAACACTTAGCACCATGCTAGCTGAGGGCGACCTTGCCTATAGCTTCAGAGTAAACCGAACCATTAGCCTGAATTAAAACTGTTTTGTACTCATTTGTACTCAGAAGTAAAAATCTGAGTCCAAGTTTGAAATGAATGAGAAATCCAAATTCAGTCTGAACTGTGAAGTCAGAGGTTTTGGTGCAACAGGCAAACAGGCAAAAGTTTTCATCCTTCTGTTTATTTTTTATTAAAATCAGTCACATATCCTGCTGAATAAAATATGTTTGTCAGCATATTCTCTAGTCGGTAAATGCATAAAATACAACGACATTAGCTTGTATTGCTAGTAGCAGTGAGTCTGGTCCCTGAGCACAACAAGCAAATCATAAAGGTTTTCTGACCAACAAATGGCCCGTGGTGAAGATGGGACTGTTAGCTCAACTATTAGCCTGTTAGCTTTACAGTTAGCTCATTTATTATCTTGAAAATTAGTTTGAGAGTTGGTTTTTCTGTTAGTGTGACAGCAACTATCAGCTACATTCACCACCTTCACACTAACTAATGTCCTTAACAAGTCACTGAGATCACACTGAGTCCTACCTAGTAGGTAAAAAACTGACTACTTATAGCTACTCCACACAACCCCATTAAATTCAAACTATTCCCTATAAGTTATAAAATTCTTGACTGCTGAACGAACTGAGGAAACATCTTCTTACGGCTCATTAAAAAACAGACTAACAAGTTTGAATTCAAGGAGTTCTGCTTTTCCTATTAAATCTACATTTACTTTTTAAAATATACAGAAGATCTGCAGCGCTTCAAAAATATAAAACCGTCTACACAGAGTGAGATTGTTACATAGAGTTTATAGTAGAGTAATAAAAGCAGAGCGGAGGCTCGGTGTGGTATTATCTGCTTCTACATGCGATAACAGCTGATAAATCAAGTCTTCAAAGTTTTTCAGGTTTTACGTCACAATCTGTGATTCTACAGTAAAGTAGGAAAAGCAGTTCAGGCCTCAAAATGTTTCCAGGTCGTTCACAACATCCAGATTTCAAAATTACAAATAGAACAAGATTTAAATACAATTAAGAAACTTTAAGTATATATAAATGTCTTATTGCAAAGTAGGATAAATAACATTTCCTACACTAGATTTATTAAGGGCTGGTATATATTTAAATGATTTTGAACCATTTTAGAGCAATTCAAACATAACAAAGCTAAATATGCATTTATCTTAGCATATAATAAGTTTAGTGTTTAACTTTTCAAAATATATAAAAAAGATTAGCAGCAGATTTAATTACTTTCTTAATAAGTACATTATTTTCATTGATAGCAAAAATAGTAAAGAATTAAGTTTTAAAACATGCACCAGCTAATCGCAGTGAAATTACAACTTTATGGTTCACTTTAGGCAGCTGTTACAGGAGGATTCATTTCACTTTTTACAATTTAATGACTTGATTATTTATTGTAGAAACCTGAAAGCGAAGCATTGCTTTTCCTACGTTGCATTACGTTGTGTTGCTCTGTCATAAAATCCCAGTAAACTTTAGTCAAAATGTTCTAAAATTAATATTTTTGTCTTTAGCAAGAAAAACCTCAGAGTTCAAAACGGCAACATTAACATCGACTAATGTAGAAAACTTTTAAAAACCTTCAGATTTCACTTTTTAAAGCTGTTTACGACTCAGAAATAGGTTTATGGAGCAACACTTTCCTGTAAATCAAGCATAAACTGAGACAAGAATAAATTATTCAGACAATCCAAAATAAATCAGAATTGATTATATTTCTCTGTTTGGGTCATTTTAGGGAAAGTCTTGAATAAATCTCAGCTGAGAAACTTGAAAATGCTACATTGACGTTTATAAAGAGCAGGTTCTGAGTTTTTTATTTCAAATTTATTTTCACATTATGAAGTTTTCTGATCCTTCAAAATGTTGTCAGAAATCTGAGATTTACACACAGCCCCATAATTTAAATGTTAAAACATGTTTTATAAATGTTTTTGTTTACTTCCCAAAGTTTCTTACGAAGCGTTTCACAGCCTCTGAAGCTTCAGGTTTTCCTGGGTTCTGGTCCAGTAGGAACCCGGTGGTTCTTAGAGCTTTTCTACATGTTAGAAGTTCATATCCGTCTCCAGCCACTTTACCTTCATGACTTTCTGCTCTGTTCTGCACTGAGAAACTTGTCACACATTTTAACCTAATTAATCTCATTTTTTGTCCATACAAAGGTTTGCATGTTTCTGGTCTGTAAATCTGATGCAGAAGCTGCAACCGCTAACAGCAGCGATGGACGACGAAGCCGCTCCTCTCGGCCCTCTGGGGTCATTTCTGTATAAATGACCTGATTGGATGCTAGAAAAAACTGTTGTTGTGTTCAAGTTGTGCTAAAAGGAGTTAGCATATCAGGGAAGCTATGCTAGCCTAAAATAGCATCTCAATGCTAAACATGTAGCAGCTAATGCTAATGTTAGCGTCCACAGTCCTGGACAGAATAAAATTTTGCTCCAATCAGATGGTTTAAGAAACTAAATAACAGATTAAAAACTATAATATCTTAGTTGTTGAGCTCATGTTTCTATTTATTAAATAATTTAGCAGCAAAAATTGGTTTTCAAGAGAATTTGTTGCTTATTCTGTCAATATACGGTTTTAAATTAAACAATTAATTAATTACAGACTCTGTAATTAACTCAGTTAAGCTTTAATCGAGTCCCATCGCTGTCGTCCATGGAGCTGAATTATCACCAGAGTTTGAGCGAGTCAGTGAAAACGTACAAACCTGTTATGGTTAAACTTTTACATTTACTGCAACTTTACAAAATAGTTCAATAACATGGTTTCACTTTGTCATTGTAACTGTTTTATGGGGATTTTTATTTTTAAGAATACCACACTAAATCTGGGTAAACATGGGAAAAGCAAAGGGGCGTAAATACTTTGTGTCTTTTTACATATTGACCAACATTATGTTGCCTGTGTTTCATGAGATGAGAGACGGTTCATATCCCTGAATTCATGTGCCAGCAAAGCATCAGAATTTAGTGTTTCAAATATTTTCTGACTGTAAGTTAGTAAATCTGAGATGATTCCAGCGAAAACAAAACGACATGAAAGTAAGAAGTTTGGATCAAACATGGAGACAGACGGTTGGTGAGGAACAAGAACAGACAGGAGACTTTTGGTTCCAGTGTCGCCCCCTAATGGTCACCCCAGGAATGGTGCAGCATCATGCAAACCATGCAGAAACAAGGATGTCTTCATATAAAAAATAAGTGTTACAAAATGGCATAGCAGGTATATGTTCCATTCAATCTCTGTTCTTTTTCCTGATAAATCCTGAAATTTGCAGTGTCTACACTAAAAGTCACATGCGTCACATGCAGTGCGGTTGGCTTTGCAGCAGTAAAGCTTTTGGTGTATATATTACGTATAATGTTCTTTTTTAGCTAAATTTTCGTGAAGAGTGCGCTGTACAGAGTTTTTCTTTACAAACGGTCTGCTTTCCCTTTTTTTGTTTTGCCGTTGGGGCGGACTCGTTGCCGGACTCCGTCTGGACCGCGGTGGTCTCTGCAGGTCGACGGCGGGTCGTTCAGAACGCGCAGCAACGAGGCGGATTAGATCCACCTTCGGCCCAAAGGTGTGGCTTTGACCCAGCGTTCTGGGTTTTACAGGCATGGGTTGGATTTAAGGTCTCAGAGCCGAGGCGACGTCGTGTTTCAGGGCGGCGTGTTCCACTCTGCGTCCCCGAACCCCTCGCCGGTGGAGGAGAGGGGCAGGGCGCCCCCGCTGGGCGTGAAGGGGTCCGTGTCCGTGTCCGTCTCGCCCTCGGCCAAGTAGCTCGGCCTGGTTCTCGTCCAGCTGGCCTCCCCGGCCGCCGCCGACAGGTCCTGCAGGGAGCTGATGGGCAACACGGTCGGCCGCTCCGTATACGTGGGGATGGCGCCGCCTGCCGACCTGACCCCCTGCCTGCCGCCTCGCCCTCTGCTGCAGGTCGAATTGGCTTTGCTGACAGGCACCTGGTATGACATCTGAGGGAACACCTCGGAGTAGTTGAGGAAAACCCGGCGGATCTCACCGTTCGCCGTCTGGTCGCAGGCCTCCACGGTCATCCGGGAGTCGCCGGCCGAGTCCACCTGCAGGTGCTCGGTGTGCTGGATGTGCATGTCCACCAGGAAGTCCAGCTTCTTCTCCATGTCCTCCACCTGAGACAGAGACACATCCGTCCATGAGCTCAGGAAAGTGACCCGGAACACCGAAGCTCAGAACCATGAAGGACACGGTCAGCCGCTTCTCCAGGTTCTGAACAGAAACACGTTTAATTCCTGATTCCACAGAGAAGAAATTCATGGATTTAAAGGTTTTCATAAACTTGAACTATGAATAAATTTAATTAATCAACCAATAAAAACACAACAAAATAATAGCAGCACAACAAAAACACACCAGAGTCCACAGATGGGAAGTGGGGGCATCAGACCATTATATAGTTCTTTAATTTGAACTCTCACCTGCCTCTCCACCCTGACAAATCTACCCATCATGCTTTGGTCTTCAGTGTCTGGCATGGACGTGGCTTTGGCTAAGTAGGACTCATGCCTGAAACAAAGAGAAACACGAACGTGAAGATGGTGCCGCCATTACATGCTTGGACATTAGAGATGCAGAATGGTGTCGCAGTACCTGGGTGACTGGCTGGATGGGTAGTTAAAGGGTGTTTTCTGGGGCTTCTTGCTTTTCGGGGTGAGGGGAGGTCCAGGGGCAAGAATCATGTCGATCCTTTAGAGAAGGAACACATTGAGCACGGCACAGATGAGGCATTTATCTAGATTTACCCTCCACATCTGTGTGGTGTCTGCTCACCTTGTCTGGAGGTATTTAATTCTGCAGAGCATGTCCAGATGTCCGGCAGAGTACTGCTCAATCACATCTTTGACATCGTAAGGCCTCAGAGTTTCCTTAAACCTCTTCTTGTTCAAGAGAAATTGCATGATCCTGTGAAAGAAAGTCCAAGATCAGGATTTCAACGAGGAGCGTAGCTGCATCTGTTGAAGCTTTGCAACTTCCTGGAGTTGAATCAACTACACTGTCCAACCGAGGCAGAAGAGTCTTAAAAACCTCAGGACATCCGTCCATTGTGGGGACTGGTTTCTATCTCCAACGGTCATTGGGCACAAAGGGCTGTACACCCTGGACAGGTCAGTGATCCATCACAGGGTAATGCTAAGGGCATCTCAGTGGCCAACAAACCTAACGCTGATGTTTTACATTGCTGAGCTGTAGGATGCAGGTTCAATGTCTGCCCTGGGTTGGCTGCTTGGGGGGATGGGCCAAACCCACCAGGAGAAGATGTCAAAGAGGCGTCAAACGACTAAAAACTACCAAACTGCTGGGTCTCAGAGAGAGGTCATGCCAGATGCTAGAATGTCTTTTTCTTTGGTCAAGTACATATCTCACCACCTAGTCAAAGACTGTAAGGCAGACGGAGCAGCAAATTAAACCCCTGTTGACTTTGATTGGACTGGAGGGAGCAGTAATAAAACAAGCACTGTGGATCAGTCCTGTTCTTGTATTGGTGGCATTATCCTTTCAGTCTAAACTCGGTGCCCTCAGGTGGATAATGTTCATCTTAAGGACTGCCTGGTCTCAGTCCTCAGAGTTCAGATGACTCTGTCGGAGCTCCAACGTAGCCACTCTCTGTGCACAACCTCCAGTTTGGTTTAGACTGGTGTTTCAGTCCTCAGGGGCCGCTGCCCTGCATACTTTAGATGTGTCTCTGTGCAGGAACACCCGATTCCAATGACTGCATGACCTCCTCTGCATGAAGATCTACTGTTAATCATCCACCTATTGGAGTCAGGTGAGTGGCAGAAGGGCCACACCTAAAACATGCAGGGCAGCGTTCCCTGAGGACTGGGACTGAGAAACACGGGCTTAGATCCAAGTCCAGCCTGGCAAAATGCCTTTTACTGAACAGTCACCTGACAGGAGCTCCTTTCTCTAGCCGCTCATTTCAGGCGAACCGTACCCCGCCTCCTTTGCTTTAACACTTTTCCTACTTGAGTTCAATCCCGTCATCCATCAGGTCTCTGACATGCTCGTCTTTGAGACCTGTTGCCACCCACTGAGCTGTTATCTTCAGCTCTTCCCAGAGTCCTCGGCTGCTGCAGGAGCTCCGGTGTTTGGCAGAAAGTCTTGGGGGTCCTGAAACCAAAACTCTTCATGTCCGAGTTCCCCTTTCAGGGAGCCATTCAGCCGCAGCATAATGGGGAGGGAGGAAGAAGTGCTTTCACAGGGTTAATCACTCATCTCACAGGTCTTCACACTAGATTGAGTTCCTGCATTATGTCAGCTGTGTGGCCTATAGATGCTCCCGGAGGCTGTTAACATGGTTTACATCACTGATGTCGACACATCCAGCTTTGTATTGCTGAAAGTCACACTGAGCACACATGATGAACCTGAAGACCAATTACATGTGGAGCTGAGAGCAGTTTGCACTAAAACACATGAAGGCCTTTAACTTGGTCACCAACAAAGTTTTGATAAAAAGAAACATTTTAACTGGTAACACATATAATACTGATATAATACTGCCTGATTATTGCAACGTGCCAAGACAGGACAGAGCGACGAGACTGCCATCTATGGAAAATGTTGGCCTAAAACAAAGTTTCATTTCAGATCAGTAAGATAAGCATCGAGGGTTTCAGAGCTTCTGCAGGCCAGTGGCAGGAGGGAAACCTGACATGCAGGGCAGAGCATGTTGACCATCACCTCTATGAAACACAAATCCGCTGTTCATTCGATCAGGTTAAAACAGTCGGTGTTTTCTACAGACTGGTTGTTAAACACTTTTATGATCCGGCTTCGGGTCTTTCTGTACATGTTGTCCCTGGACATGATGGTTTCTCTCTGGATATTTCCCCTGAGAGACCAAAGACATTCCTCCGTACCACTCCATTCCTGGAGACCCTTCGGTTGTAGGCCTGTGGGAAAATGGGCGGAGCTACAACACAGTCCTTTGGTTGGGACAGGAAACGGTTTTCTTCATGTTTGTTATTGCTCTAGTATGACGCAGCGTTAGGTGTTTGGGTTTAACCCAAGCCGCCCAATGAGAGTCCAACTGGTGGTGGAAACATTCTCCACTGGACATAAAGTATCGTACCAAACCATTCCGTACCGCTCAGTGGAGACGAGGCAAAGACCTTTTCAGGTTTTCTCTCTAGACTTTGGATGCTGTTTTAACAGAATCAAGCTCAAAGTTCAGGATCACTGGAAAGTGAGAAGGATTACTCCGGACCTGACTGCCCTGATGACCAGTTTCAGTGTCGGGATCATCTCCTCCAGAAGGATCTCTGGCGGGAAGCCCCGGTCCTCCAAGACTGGGTCTGCTGCAAGGCCTCCAGTATCTGGAAGACAAACAGGATGCAGTCACCAGCAGCAAACTGAGCGCTGGCGGAGTCGTCCTCCTGCGGGTGGCGCTCTGACCTTCAGAGCTCTGCCGCAGCGTGTAGGCCTTCATCCGGAAGGCGGTCCGGAAGCGTTCGCGGTTACTGAAGCCGGCAGGTTTGGGCTCCTTGGAGGGGCTCTCCTCGATGGACTCGGCGTTAACCTTCCTGACCATCCCCAATGACGGCCTGGCGTTGGAGTTGCGGACCCGTTCCAGCAAACTCACCTTCTGACTGAGGTGGAGAGGAAAGGAGCAGAGCGTCAAACCGTTTACATCGTGTGTTTGACAATAACAAGCTGCTTTCTGAAGTGCAGAAACAGGAGAAACAGGTGTTGACCACAAACATACAGGCAGGACTGGCACTAAAATAATATATTCAAACATTTGTAGTAAATATTAAAGAATCGTGTAGGATTTCACCAGCTGAGGCAAAATCTGCCAAAATATTTTCTTGTAATGTATTAACTACAACTAATTAAATCTGAAATGGACAAAAATATTAAACTTTTCCATGACATCCGACCAATCGATCAAATTTATTTATAACACTTCTCAGCAGCAAGAAAGTGTTTTACATCATAAAACACAAACAGTCACAGCTGAGAAGTCAAACATTACATTTCGTTTCCATCACCAGTGCACATCATACATGTTGGTCCATGTTCCATTTATTATGGTTTTATATGAACCTGCACCACGTCGGGATTCCTGCGTCTCCAACGGAAACATCTTTACATCCTCAGGTTCTGCATGTCAGAGCTGCACGAAGCGGCGAAGAACCCAAGGAGGTTGGTCTTGTGACGATATCTGGCAGCACAAAGTCGCAGCTTTCTGGTAAAATAAGACTCCTGTGTCCCTGAGAAGAGGCAGGGCAGTAACCGGAGCCGGCAGCGGCCCAAACGAGGCCTCTGAAACGTGGAG
This sequence comes from Poecilia formosa, assembly GCF_000485575.1. NCBI lineage: Eukaryota > Metazoa > Chordata > Actinopteri > Cyprinodontiformes > Poeciliidae > Poecilia > Poecilia formosa. The sequence continues at coordinate 189,771 of NW_006800398.1, read as the reverse complement.
CGCTCTCAGCGACTTTGCTCCCACAGCGGACACAATATGAGCCTCTATGTGGCCTCCGGGCAGAAAAGGGCCGGCAGATTACAGCGCTGAGAGGCTGCAGAAAGGCAGCGCTTTAAAGGAAGAGGGAATCTACTTTCTGAATGCTCCTCGGCGAATAAAGAGAGGAAAATGGGATGTGATTATCCCCAGATCTCTCTAAACGAGGCGACACAACAAGCCCAGATAGTCCAAGGCCCAAAGTTTTCAGCTCAGAGCTGTGGTGCTTATTTCCAACAACAAGATTAAACTTCATAGAGATAAAAGAGATCACAATAAACCGGAATGGAGAAGATCTGAAAGGATCTGCTGGCATCAAGCAGCAAAACTCATTTTCTGTTCACATTGCAGGGAAAAGATCCCAGATTAGCACCAAACTGTTGAGAAAAGCAAAAACTCACAAAGAGCACAAAGCGCTGCCGTGGTTTCTGGATGGAGTCCAAAGCAACCAGATGAAGTCCGACCCAGATCCGTCTCTTTGTTCAGGATCATGTCTTTATAGTTCCTGTGTTCATGCAGGATTTTCCCAGCAGTGTGATAGAAAATGAAAAACATCTGATTGTTTAACGAGGAGCTGAGAGAATAAATGAAGAAATGAGACGCAGACGGAGGAACGAGATGGGTTTGGCTAACACCAAAACTCACTGATCCATTTATTGGTAATCAACCGATAATAAATACTAATTATCACGCAGGAGCAACTCAGACGAGTTCAGAACGAGAAGAAATAAGATTCAACAGTAACTCTGAACGTGTCAGAGACCAAAAGTGATTAAAAGCATTTTTTATTTTCTAATATTTTCAGAGTGATTTTGACATTTTGATGGGCTGCAGAAACTCATTACTGTCTCTGAGCTGATGAAGGGAAACCATCTTTAATTAATGAACCTGAACCGTCACTCATCATTCAGGCAGGACTAATGGGCGGACGCACTAATAAGTTCTCAAGAAATCCTCAGCTTGATGTTAAAGTCAGAATGAGCGGCTGATCAGGATCGGCTTCTTCCCAGAGTCATTTATCCGAGTCATGGATTAATATAGGAAGCTATTTAAAGCCTGGCTGGGTGGGATATTTTAGGAAATGTTCATTATTTTCTCTCTTCAGCTGGTGGCCTAATTAAAGTCTTTACTGTAGGCACAGCTCTGTAATTTGCAGCGTCTCTGCAGGAGACCCACCTGACCATGGCCTCCAAGGTGTCCTTCCTGTCAGACAGAGAGGACAGAAAGTCAGGAAATAAACAGAAACCTGTGAGATTCAGACTGGCATTTATCTGGAAAACCTGAAAGTATTTTAAACCTGCAGCTTTAAGGGCTGGACAGCCGGAGCCTCGTACCTGAAGCAGGGCAGAGAGATGATGGTTTCATAAAATCTCCAGGTGGCAATAAGATCCTCCCTGATGGGGTTGGTGGAGTAATACCGCCAGGCCGACTGGGTTCAACACAGAACAGCTTCAGGATTCTGATGTCACACACAGAACCAGACGGACACGTTTGGGTCTGATCTCTGACCTGGATGAGTCCGGCCGCCGGGTGGCGCCGCTTCTCAAAGTGCTTCTGTCTGTGCTGCTCCTGGACCTTCAGAGCCAAACCAGAACCCAGAATCCCCTGCAGCCGGAACCAGAGCCACAGTTCAGGCTGCTGCTTCATAAGAGCATTGATAAAAATAACAGAACGGCTGATCTCATCGGTCCGAACGAGCTTTAAGATCTAATTACTGCTGCATCAGTTTTGTATTGGATTAGTTTCAGTCAATAACAGATTCATTAGCCTTGTTTTTCGCTCAGCTTTTGTTTTTATTAACTGTTGGTGTAGTTTGCTGTAAGTCCTCTCACACTGACCAGCCGTTAGTCTAACCTGCATATCTGCAGCCGAGCATCGCAGCAGCTAATGGTCATGACTCTACACTCACAGCAGGCAGAGCGAAGAAGGAAACTCCGATCAGAGCGAAGGTGCCGGCCAACAGCCTCCCAGCCCAGGTCTTCGGGGTTTTGTCTCCGTATCCGATGGTGGTCAGCGTGATCTGCAGGAGAGAAACATCAGAAACCAGAAAGGTCACAGAGCAGATCCGCAGCCGTCAGGATCGGGAAGGACGACGGATTTAATGAGGAGAAAATCAAAGCTTTATGAACCCGAGGCGTTCGTTACTGCAGAACTTCACACAGATTATTTCTACTGTGGAGAGAAACTCCGTTCAGATCATATCACAGCCGTTCCCATTTACATGTTTATAGGGGGAATCCAGATTCCTTACATGAAATGAAACCAACATCTGTGCAGTTATTTCAGCAGCGGTGAACGTACCAGCCCCCACCACAGCGCGTCGGCGTACGTGTCGAAGTCCTGCTGCTGGCTCTGCGCCGTGGGGTTCTCCTGGTCAGACACGTTGACCGAGCCGTCGTCTTTCTCCACCAGGTAGACCAGGAAGGACGCCAGGATCAGAGACAGGAAGCCGATGTACCAGGCCGTGATCAGCTCCTGTGGAAACACCGGCAGAGCCGTAAAACCTCTGGAGCTGCACCCAGGCTGCTCAGACATCACGATGGAGACGTCCTCCTTCTGCTGACGGTTTTAACCTGAGACAACTGATTAAATCCTCTCTACGCGTCTTTAGGATCCATAATGAAGCACAGAGGCAGACAGCAGAGATTAGCATGTGGATCAGTAACTCAATGGCAGGATTAACTCTGAAAACATGACGTTGTTTGTGTCTTTACTTCACTTTAGGACTTTTTATTCACAGTTTTAGTGGATAAGATGGATCTAACCAATGAAAAATGGTAAACAGATTTTAAATTGTGTGTTTCTGTAATCCCTGGAAGCTACTTTATCGTTTTTCTGTTTCCAGACGTGTTTTCTCTGGTCGGTCGTACCTTACTGTGAGCGTAGATGGCCGAGCCCAGCAGCTTCCACGTGCCGCCTCTCCGGTCCATGCGCAGCATGCGCAGGATCTGCAGGAAGCGCAGGCTGCGCAGCGACGTGGCCAACACGTTGCCCTGGTTACGCACCGCCACCACCGGCACCGAGGCGATCAGCACGAAGATGTCTGCAGCAGAAGGACCAGAGTTTCTGAGAGCTAATGAGTTTGACCCCAACACGTCTTTGTTGGGGAAAAAGAGACAATTTTTCAAGAGATGTTAATCTCTGAGAGGACCTGACATAAAAAACTGATTTAGTTTGATTAATTCACTCTTCTGTTCACAGCTCCTCTTGAGAAAAGAGCCGCTGAAGTCTGCAGAGCTTCTCATTTAAGTCTCAGATAAATCCTAACACAGCTGACAGAAGTGTTAAAATGATGAAGGTTACAGGATGATGGATCCTGCTGCCAACTGTCAGAAAGGAAAGCTGCTCTCTGAATGAAGGAGAGAAACATCGGCTCTCACCGCCTCGTTTACCTGGAAGGTATCCAGATGACACTGGGGAAAAAATCAACCTCACAGGTTTGCTTTTATGTTGGTTTTTAGTTTAGCTTTCTTAAACTCTCTGGTGAATTTCAGAGCCAATAAAGTAGTTTAAAACATTCGTCGTGGAAATGTTCTTCAGGTGACAGAAGATCGACTTTGTAGTCGTCTTTATGTGTCTCTGAAGGCTCAGCTCTGAGGTTGATATTTTCCATCCTGATTTTTGAGTTTAATGTTACTATTAAACTAAAAAGGAGTGAAAAAGCTATTATTAGTATTTTTATCTTATTTTCCCTAATAAACGGAAAGAAAAATGATCAAATTTAATTTAAACTCTTTTTTTCTGTGCAATTTGATCTTTAAAAATCGATGGAACCAGAGGAAGTCCTGGTCGTTATCGTCTCCTGGTTTCTGCTCAGAGCTGCCAGCTCGCTGAGGACGGACAAATCAGGCGTCTTCAGCTCTTCAGTGGGAGTTTTAAAGGCTGAAGCAAGCAGCTCTAAATCTGGACAAGCTGAGGATGTTTGATGCCTCCAGCAGCTTCAGGCATCCTGACTGCCACAGAGAGTGAAGGACAGCCTCTTCCAGGGAGGATTTCTGGCCAATTACTGGAAATTTATTCTGAAAAGCTGCTGGTTTGTTCAGGGCAGCTGACAAAGCTCCTGTCAGCCTGACTCACTCTGCCTGCACGGTGCATTTACGAATGTTTTCACCCTTTTCTCTGAAATAATCATCATTGTGTTTCTTTCAGCTTTATAAATGACTTCCTGAGCCTTTAATTTTATCTGTAAGCATTAACATATTTATGATTCTCCCTGCTTACCCAGAATGCACAGCGGTTTGCGGGCGAACTTCAGCCTCCCCCTCCATCCTTTGTAGCGACAGCAGCAACCAGCCGCCCAGATCCTCAGTGCAAACTCTGCTCCAAATATGAAGATGGCAAACGTTTCCTGCAGAGGAAACAGGCTCACACATCACTCTGTGTGTGTGTGTGTGTGTGTGTGTGTGTGTGTGTGTGTGTGTGTGTGTGTGTGTTTTCTGTGGAGAGATGGAGTCGTTCTCACCAGTATGACCAGCCAGTGTGCAGAATCCTTCTCATGTTCCCTGAATGTGGTCAGTATGGCCAGAATCAAACATCCCAGAACGATCAGAAACCTGCAGAGAAAAGAAAAAACTGATCAGACAACAAAACGGTTCGAGAAATTACAAATTATCTGGAGGATAAATCAGCAGAAAACCAGCAAGAATTCAGCCAAACAGCGAGTTCGTTGCTGCTGCCACTAGAGGGCACCGTTTCCTCTTAAGACGACAACCATAAACTTAGACTAAACAATAAACGGTGCAGATTCTGCACGTTGCTGCCCCCTGGCGTCAGCTGTAAAAACACCAATAAATAAAACCGACCAGTTCTTCAAACTGAGACCCGAGCAGGACGATCCATTTAAGGCACCAAACATCCAGAGAGACGATGACAACCAGCATGACCCGACTGCAGGTTTTCCAGTTTAACCAGCAAAGATCAGCCTGAACTGAATTTATTTAACGGTTTAATGAGAGGAACAAGCAGCAAAAACAACTAAATGAATAAAAACATGCAGTGAAAAACAAGCAAAGCCTTCCTGGGGATTAATGATGAAACCAAGAACAGTTTTATGATTCGGGTCAAATAACAGAATATTTTACCAAATTAATAAACTTCTCATTTATCCCACAGGGAAGTTAAATATGGGCACATGGTGATGCTGAGGGAAGGAGGGATCTCCTGTAGCAGTCAGTCTCGCAACAAATCTTAAAAGGCCTCTGACTGAAGATTGTTGCTGAGTGAAATGCTAAAAGGTTAATCATAACAACTGTCCAAAAGTAAATAAGAGCAAAAATCTTTCCAGCTTCCCAGAATCCAAAACCAGAGGGAACAATTTCCCAAACAGCCAGTGAACGATGACGGGAACATTCCCTAAACTGAACGGATGTGTTTGATCCAGATCCAAAATATTAAAATGATTAACAAAATCCTCCCGGGGTTGTTTACATCTCAAGCTGCTGCCGCCGTGAGCTGGACCAACCCAAACTGTAACGCCGAGGCTCCTTCATTACTTCCTGTTGGACAAATAAACGCAGCGCAGGGTCCCATCTGTGCTGTGATTTCAATCTGGGCCGTCCTGCAGAGAGCCAGCCGCCAGGACAGAAACCTCCTTCCCATCTTTTCCCTCCGCCACGCTCAGTAAGGAGCGGAGGCGGAGGACGGACACTCAGAGGGAAACACTTCCTGTCCGTCTCTGACACAACAGACGAGGAACGAATGTTTTTCATCCCAGCAAGACAAAAAGTCCAAGAGTCTCAGTTCACTGCCTCAACAAAGATCAGCACGATTTCTGAATCTGTCAGCAAATAAAGCAAAGAGACACTTAAAACTTGAAAGACAAATGATAAATTAAACTACACTGCGATACAATCAAATTGGTTCAGATAAGTTAAAATCAGCTAAATGAAGATGAACAAAGAAAGAAACAAATAAAATAAGCCGAGATGCAAAAAGTAGGTTAAAACAAAATCTCCAAATTAGCCAACATATAATAAACGTAAACTAAACAAAACAGAGATCATATAAAAAAAGCTAAACTTAAACTCAGCTGTTAGTCTAAAATGAAATAATGTAAAATATTACAACATCTAATTTTGTCTATTTATGATCACAGATCTGGTTTCGTCACTCGATCGATCAACAAATCCTCAAAATGTTCAGCTACTGGACCGAAAACAAGAATTAGCCACAGCTTTCTGTGCTCTAAGTGATCGGCCCATCCTCTATAACTCACTTTACATTCGTTAGCGCCGCGGAGGCCCGGTTCTGATGGGGCTCCCCGGCCCAGATGGGTCCCTGGAGGATCCCTAACAAACAATTTATGGCTGAGATTCAATACAGTGAGTGCAGACTCTGCATGTCTGACGGATAAATCCCTCAGATATATGCAAATAGCGGAGAGAACGGAGCAGAGCAGCGGCAGCGGCTGCAGACAGAAGTTAAAAAGTGTGACATTTATTAGAGCCACTGGGGGTTTTTATATCTGACATGCTGGGAAAAACAACCAAACTTCTGCTTCATCAGCAAATCTGGCTGCTAAACTGACACAGTTAAAAAACCCAACAAGCCCAGAGCCTTCACACAACATTTACTGCTTTTAACAGCCCAGAGTGCAAAGATTTATGATGTGGATGTTTTGTCAAAACATTTAGAAATGGTTATCCTTTAATTGCGTTTCTCTGGATACTTTTCCAGAGAAAACGCCTCCTAGTGGTCAGTTTGTCTCTGAGGGTTTTGGTGAGTTATTGCTCTGCCTCCCGTTGGTCAGAGGTTGGACTTCAGGTTAGATTTGCAGCTGTTTGAAGCGAAGCCAGCAGAAACCGCCGTTCCTCCGACAGCTGAGATTCACACTCTGGTCAGAGAGCTGCTGACCCTGCAGGACAGTTTCACTCAGCGGCTGGACGAACCGCGAGTCAGGAAATAATGCAGCTCAGCAGCTTCACTGACGCGCAATTATGAGAAAAATGCTGCCGAGTCACAAACCAGGAGATCCTCAGACACTTAAAGAAAACCACGGAAGATCACATCCAATGTAAAATCTGTTCTACTCTGAATTATTCAGTATTTGTAAAGCAACGTTTCTGATGATATGTCGGGTGATTTACATCCAATCCTTCATTTCGGAGAGATTTCCTCCACATTCAGGCTGTTCCACATTAAAGCTGAGGTGGAAACAAAACTGATCCAGAAACGTCACACTGCCTGCTTGTCTCTGTGGAACGTGAGACAAATTATCTGTTCCAGAAAAAAACGTGGAAATTTCTGAGTTTGAAAAATCAAGAATTTGCTAGAAAAAACGTTTTGCAATAAACTTCAGAAATCAGAGGAAAAACCATGGAGATGTTCTGAGTTTGAAAAGTGGAAGGTTTTCCACTTCTTTTTCCATTAGAGTTTTTTTCTTGCAAATTTGCAACTTTTCAAAGATTCCAGGTTTTTTTCTAATCTTTGTCTTTTTTTCTACAAAATTTCTGACTTTAATCTCAAAACTTGAGTTTTATTTTTTGTGGCACATTTTTGACTTTTCAAACCAGAAATGTTTTTGGTTTTTCTAGAAATTTCCTGAGATTCTTTTGGTGGAAAATTAGTTTTTTTCTGTCGAACTATCCCATCCTTAGTATCGTTATTTTCTAAACGTATCCAGATGTTTGGTGTCTAAACATCTGGACTTTCTGCTGATGTGGAGAAAGCAGCTCCTCAAACATGAAAAGGTCTTTTTTACATCCAAACACTGAACAGTTTCACAAACCAGAGCTTTCAGAAGAGCCTCTGCAGATCCATCAGCCGTTTAAAATAACCAACACTTCCCCTGGTTTCCTCTGCAGGAGAAGCCAGCCCACAGACTGACCTCTGACCCCAGCCTCCATTTACTGGTCTTACATGTGGAGTTGTCTCAAAGTGATTTAAGACGGGCAGGACCGTCGCTGACACGTTTGAATTATTACTTCAGAGAAATGGATGCGGATTTGACCAGCAGACTCCAGAACAGAGTTTCACCTCCGTTACTGAGGACGTTCAGCCTGATCAGTCACTCCTAAAGGGCGTCTGTCGCTCATCAATCAACGGCGTTCCTCCGACCCGCAGCTCATCCATCAATCAGCCGAGTTCGTCTGCCCAACTCTGAAGTTATTAACAGAACCGAAGACGTTTTGATGAAAAATCACTGGGTCTCACATGAGGGAGAGGATCTGAGTCTGTCTGTGTTTACAGGAGGGATGAAATCAGACGGGTTGACCTGGTTTCTAAGCAGCAACTTATTGTTGCCTGCAGGGAGAGAGAGAGCAACACCGACCAGCTGCCTGAGAGCGAGAGTGGAAAATTAAAATAAATGTGAAGCATTAATGATGCAAGAAGGAGGTCAGGAAGGAAAATCGGAGCCGAAATTCTGCTTCCAACGTCGCAAAGCGTGAAGAGAGCTACAGGTGGGATGGGTGCCTGTTAGCTTAACTATTAGCAAAAACACCACAGTTGTGGATGATTATAATGTGTGATGCTGCTGAGTGAGGCTACGAGTCTCATATGAATTATTAATCACCCATCAGACGTTCTAGGGTTCAGGGTTCCCATGTCGTCCGCCCCTTCTTTTCACAACTCAGAGGACGACATGAAGTCCTCTGCTTCAGATGCTTCAGCTCGTGTCGCTTTGCAGGTTTTCAGCTGTTTTTGTGCCATAATCGCACATTTAGATGAGACTCTATGTACAGTTTGTACCTTCAACAGTTCCCAGCTGCGTTATTCAGCACCAAGCTCTCGTCCGGGCCGCGTTTCCGATGGGCTGGCCTGCCAAAGGCTGGGATTTGTCACCTGAGTGCCCTCGAGGCCGAGGCAGCCATTACTGGCTTGGCAGGAGGAGGTGTCAGCAATCAGTGTCAGGCGTCCAGCAGAGCTGTTCATTAGCACGAGGACTGCTCTCGCCTCACTGACTCTGACGTCTGTCGCCTTGTCCCTCCGTCTGGGCTGATGGAAACAGGTTTGCTTTGTCACATTCAGCAGCTCATTTAGTCTGCAGCAGCAGCATTCAGGCTCTCCAAAGACTAAAAGGTCAACATGGAGAAGTGGGACTCCTGGACGCAGTGATGTGATTCGACTCTGGACGACTTAATGCGTCTTTTATAATTAGCAATTGAGAAATAATTTCCACCGAAAGCCTCTATTTTATAGGATAACTGGCTGCAGAAACTGTGAGAAGCAGAAAATCCTCTTAACTGCACGTTTTACAATAAAGACATGAAATCTTTTCACTTTTTACGAGATATAAAGGATGCACATATGCTAATTGTTAAAGGCTCTTACAGGGTATCGCCAGGCTTACTGAGGGCTTTATGTTTGGGACACGGGTTACCTACGTACGTTCTGAGGAGCAGACACAGGATAGGAACCCAGGAGGAAGACAGGCGATGAAGTGAAGGGGCGTCTGATCAGCCAGTGTCTCTGTTACTCATCGTATCATTTAAACACACAAACAGCTGCTAAATACATAAAATGCAGAGTAGAAACAATTTATCCACCATTACTTCCTCTAGTGTAACAGACTAGAAACTTCCTCTAGTGTAGCTCCATATGCATCCCACATAGAGCACTGGACCGCTTTATGCTGCAGGGAACCTGCAGGGATCGGCTGGATTAAGACGTAATTAGTTAAATGGTAACTCTGCTTCCTTTCTAATCTCACTGACTACTTTGGTGGTTGCTAACCTACCAAACCGCGCTCAGTGGTCACACACTCTGGAACCAAATTGATGGAAAACCATTTGGGGCATCCTGCAAGCTTTAGTTCTGTCCCTGGTTTAACACACCTGGAACCAATGATGCTGAGGAGGTTGTTTCTACCACCAGGGGGAGAAAACATGCAGGATGCCGGCCCTCCAGGTCCGATTCTGGGAACCACTGAGTTACGGAGTAAATCACCAAAGGGATTGAGAGACACCAGAGATATTTATGGGCACATTTGGAGGGTAAAGTAACATGGGACCCTTAAATACCGTATATGGATAATTATAGGGTAACAGTAGTTATTGGCTGTACTTACAGAATGCTCATAGAGTAATTACTAACCAGATTTAAAGGGACACTTCAGAGTATTACAGATTATTTCTTTGTAATATGCAGGTTAACCCAAAGTCGATAAGTCAATGAAATACTTAGGATGATAAGAATCGACTTACAGGGTGTGCAGGGGGCAATTATGAGGAGCCAGAGGAGTTTTATTACCCTGAACTTATGAGGTGAACTTAAAAAGAGCTTCTGGTTTCACTTACTGGTACCGCAGAAATATCTGAGCAGTCAGAAAATATTTCAATACAATCAGTGAGGAGGTATTTTACTCTGTGTGAGACCTGAGTGAAAATGAACAGGAGGCTGTAAAATCACAGGAAGGGGACCTCGGGTGCGTCTCCATGGTAACGGGGCTTTGAGAAAGTTGGGGTTTTGTTGAGTGGAGAGTATTTGGTGTGTGTGTGTTTTAACAGGAAACACTGTTAGCATTAAACAGTATTTACTTCTCCTTAATGAAAGCTTTATTCTTTCCAGAGTAATGAAGAAAAGGTCATTATTTATAGTGGCTTACAGTCAATTTAACTCAGAAATACCTTATTGGTCCTTATTGATCCTTATTGATCCCAAATGGAAATTACATTTTGTTGTAACTCATTATCGAACTTTCTACACAGAGTTTATGGTGTAACTATTGAGTATCATTGGGTTTCTTATGCTATACCTTTGGAGCATCACTAGGTAATTATGGGTCCCAAGAAGGTCCCTATGGGGCCCTTTCAGGATGCTAATAGTTTAGTCAGTGGGTCACTTACAGGATGTCCTGTGAAAAGTTTAGCTTTGGGTTTTAACAGGCAGAGCATTTATGGGTAAAGGGCTAAATAAAAGGTTTGTGCAATTAAACTCCCAGGTTTGTTACTAAAACAATGCAAACCTTTTCCTATTCATGAAAACTAAAAGGTTAGGTTGACTGTTGTCTGAATTTACCTGCAGAGAGAAGAACCTGCAGAAAAACATCCAGACACGTAAACTGGACCCAAACCCAGAGCTGAACGTCTCGGGTTGGTGACGAACAGAAACAACCAGATCCAGGATCCTCCCAGTGCAGCGGATGATTATCTGCTTTCCACTCAGAATTGATCGTTTTGGTCCTCAGTCATAAATCAATCCCGTCTTATTGTTGCAGTAAACAAACTGGTTTTACTGTTTAAACCAACAGCAGCAATCAAACACATGGAGGCTCTGAAAGGTGATTATCTTCAATATTCAACGCATTTTAATGAAAACATGTTGCTGATTAAAACTTTACAGGCTTTTATTAGTAGTTTTATTATTATTAAGGTTTGCTAACAGCGCCACCTGCTGTCTGTTGGTCTAGACGTGAAAGTGACTCCAATTCAAGCAAATAAATATTTAAAAAAGAAAAAAACCTGATAAATAAAGATCGTATGTTAATGTATGTTTTGTGTGTTTAGGTTTGATAAAACTGAAAACCTCTCAGGTGAAGGAAGTCGTCCTGGTTCTCTGAAATCTCTCAGGTGTTCCCGGTCAAAGGTCACGTCAGGTTTCTCAGCTTCCTGTTTCCTCTCTGAGCTCAACGAGCTGCAGCATCACTCCATCCTCTCTGCTCCTGCACACGAGATGCTTTCTGTGTCTCCATGGCAACAGCTGCTCACTGGAGCATCCCTCCCGCTCCCCATCGCCATGGCGACACCTGCTCGTCTCCCTCCCTGCTGCCAGGGAACACCGGCTTTAGAGTCTCCATGGCGACGAGCGCGTGGCAGACGAGTCGCACAGCGAGCGGCGCGACGTGATTGGACGCCTTTCAGAGCGAGTAAACAGAAAATCCTCAGACAGAATCAACAAAAGGCCGTCTGATCAGATGATGTCATCCTCACTTCAAGGAGACTTTATGAAGAAATGCAGATATAAAAGTATAAAAGGAAACGCTTAGAGAACGCCACAAAACTAAAACCTGATGATAAAAAGCTTCAGGCTATAAACATCCACAACTCCATCACCTCCAACAGGTTACAGCAGAGATGAACTGAAAACAACCAGTTTTCATTTCAGAAACAGAAAATGTCTCAGCTTCTCCCTCCTTCACAACAAACATCCGCCTTCGATTTCCAAAACATCAAACAAAGCCGGACTCTTCAACCGCAACAAGGAAAACATTTTCCTGAGCTGCTGGAAAACGGATCAGGTCAGGCAGGAGAGAGGCGACACTGGGAACCAGCAGTAATACTGAGAACCAGTACTGGGAACCAGCAGTAATACTGGGAACCAGCAGTAATACTGGGAACCAGCAGTAATACTGGGAACCAGCAGTAATACTG